>NC_053027.1:320156014-320166080 GCF_003073215.2 Triticum urartu | reverse complement strand
CGGAGAGAGATGGGACTCTCTTGAACGCCATCATTATTTATCTCTCAGTGTTTGAGCTGTGCATTTGTCGATGGCCCTGGGAGTTGAGCTAGTAGGGCAGTGGCCTGGGTCCAAAGTAATAGAAGTAGCACAAAAACATTTTTTAGTGTAGGCTTTTCCTTGCTCAAGCCTGCCTACTAGAATCGCCAGTGCTTGAAAGGAAAAGTGAATGAAAAACATAGGAATTGGAAAGTTTCCTATGGTACTACTTTTCATGAATTTGGTGCAAAGGAATGGAGCAAAGGAAAACTGTAGGATTTGTTCCTTTAGTGTCTCCTTGAAAGAAAAACCGTAGGAATTTTAATTTCCACTTGTCCTCCTTTTCAAATTCCTATTCATGAAGCACAAGACTAAGAGATAGTAGCATAATAGCATTATAACCGTACATTTTCTTGTGGTTTGACTTAATCTCACCATGCTTCTTTGCATCCTGTGTTTTCCAATTCTTGTGAACCAAACACCCAGATTGGCAGAAATCCTGTGTTTTTAAATTCTCTGTTTTGCACGTGCATTCCTATCCTATTCCTGTCTATTTCCTATCCCTGCATTGTTAGAATCCTCAAATTCAAACAAGCCCTTACACAATTACTTCTGTTACAGATATGTGTCAAAGAAAACCTTGTGTGGTTTGTCCTGCTCCTGCGGTGCTGTGTTCCACCCCAGCTCAGCTGCTCCAACGACGGAAGGGTTCACCACAGCAGGGATCCGCTCTCCAGACTGTCTTTCGCCGCCTCAGATCTTCTTCCCCGCCGCCGGCAGCCACGACAACTGCATTACCATCATCAACTGAGCAGATGACCTTGAGGACTACACGGGTCCGCAAGAGAGGTCGCACTCTTCCGTGTCTGCTTACGTTATGCATCGCTTAATATGATGACATGCTACTTATTATCGTGTTCACCTATTAGACTCCGAGTCAGGTCCAAACTAATGCTGAAACTTGAGTTTTTAAATGGTTGTGGGGTACATATTGGGGCAGCAATCAGTACTATCTGTCTACTATCTGGTTAATCTCGGGTGTCTACTATGAGTTTCATGTTGGGTGCAAACAAACATTAAAGGAGCCATTATCTGTATTTTTTAACTAAAGCTATTATCTGCCTGCTATCATTGGTTTTGGGTCTATCCACAGTTTGCTACCATCACTCTGGATTTGTGCATGCACTCCTTACATAATCTCACTATGTTTTATTCCTATGCAGTCAGTTATTGTACACAATGGAACTGAACATGTAGAGCAAAAGAGACGAGCCTTGCGTGGCAATAAAATTTCATGCAGCGTCGCTCCATGGTGGGCGCAAAGGCAGCCCCCCTCCACCCATTTCGGATCGTAATCAAGAGGAAGATAACTGTTTCTGAGGGGGATTCAGAAGCAGAAGACCACTCCTATTTACCCCATGAGGTCTTCGCTCTAACTTGGCATGCTGATGTTGGTAATATCATGCATATGGTGCCTTGCATTGCTTACTGTATACATCAAAGATGTCATCTGCTTAGTTTAGACATGCTTTGTGTCAATGCCATCTGTTTAGTTTCTTTATCGTATATGTGAATCATGCAATGCCATCTTGTTTAGCCAGGCATCATATATGTGAATTTTGCAATGCCACCCTGGTTAGCCAGTCATCTTATATGTGAATTATATCATGACATCATTTTTTATTACGTGTTAAATTTGTCAACAATTTTAGTACATTCAATTACTCTTCCTGTGCATCAGCCATTCGACACGGTCATGGAAAAATCTGGAGTGGAAACAAGGTCTTCAGAGCAGACAATGCTATCTGACGAAGCGCATGTCTTGCTGGTTATAGATAGCTCCTCAGAGGAGGATTCAGAGACAGATGACCAGTCCTATCCCCCGAGGTGCATGCTCTAACTTGGCAGGGTTATGTTGCTCATATCGTGTGTATGGTATCTTGCATTGCTATGTCATTTGCTTAGTTTAGACATGCTTTGTGTGAATGCCACCTGTTTAGTGTCTAATTACCATATATGTGAATTATGCAATGCCATCTTGTTGCAAGACATTATATATGTGAATTATGCAATGCTATCTTGTTGCAAGGCATTATATATGTGAATTATGCAATGCCATGTTGTTTAGCCAAGCGTCATATATGTGAATTATATCATGCCGTTTTTTTGTATTTCTCATTGCTTTGTCGACAATGTTTGTATATTCAACTGCTCTTCCTGTGCATCAGCCATTTGAATTGGTGATGGAGAAATCTAGAGTGAAAACAAGGTCTTCAGAGCAGACAATGCTACCTGCTGAAGCAGATATCTTGCTGGTTATAGATAGCTCTTCAGAGGAGGATTCAGAGGCAGATGACCAGTCCTATTATCCCCCTGAGGTGTATGCTCAAACTTGGCAGGGTTATATTACTCATATCATGCATATGTTGTATTGCAATGCTTAGTTTTTACATCATATACACGATATTGAATGCCATCTCCTTAGTTGACACATCATATATGTGATTGCCCTCTGCTCACTTCCTTAGTATATAAATCATATATTTGAATTATATCATGCCATGATGTTTACATAGACAGCATGTATCTGAATTATGGCATGCCAACCCATTTTCTAAAGACATAATATAGTTATATCATCTCATCCTGTTCACATAGTCATCATATTTTGAATTATGTCATTCTATCCGTGAATTATATCATGCCATCATGTTTCCATCGACGCATGTTTGTGATTTATGGCATGCCAACCACTTTAATAGACACATCATATAGTTATATCATGTCATCCTGTTTACATAGTCATCATATTTTGAAGTATGTCATTCTATCTGTTTAGTTAGCCATCATACATGTGAAATTGTGTCATGCTATCCTGTTTAATTAGCCATCATATATGTGAAATTATGTCCTGCTATTCTGTTTGGTTAGACAACATAAATGTGAATTATTTCATGCCCTATTTTCTTCCCTACTATCCATTGCACCTGTCTATCTTACAATGTCTGTACATTCAATTACTTTTCTTGTTTATCAGCCATTTCAATTGGAGGGGGTGATGGCAGTATCTGTGGGAGTAAAAACACGGTCTTCAGAAAAGATCGTGCTACCTGTCGATGGAGATAGAACCACGGTTGTACTTGCCCAAGAACCAGCCCCACCACACATAACCCAGACTCACGCAGATTGTACCCCTACCCAGTTGGACAGAGAACCAGCTACACCCCTTCTAACCCCAACCCCAGCAGATAGTAACCCAGTTCCCGTTGACACAGCACCGTCTCCACCACAGAGCACCCAAACACGAAGCAGTTAGTAAGGCAACTGCAGTGCCCAAAGCACGAGGACCACCACTCCGAACCCCAAGTCAATGCTTAAAGCAGAAGAAGAATTGTTCTCAGGTCAGGTTCCGTAGCTATGGTTCATACTACTTTGCTCTTGCATCACTGTATTTACTCATACCAACTAATTTCAAATTTGAAGGATGCAATTGAAACTCCAATGGCGCAACAGGTATGTTTTAAACCTGTTTCTTAACGTGTTTGCTGTTGTAACTTGCTCTATGTTGATTTCAGTTTCAATTGAATAAACAGTTATGTTCTCATGCCATGCACATTACAAGTGTTGTTATTGCTGTGTAGTTTCCCACACTTATATTCTGTCTATGCTGCTTTGTCTTAAATAGATATGATTCGAACTGTATCTATCTTGATTTGGCAACATAAACTAGAATGATATAGACCATACAGTGACCATACTACATAGATATATGTTTGTTTCATGCTGTTATCCTGTCCACCTTACTACTGAACTGGTTTTAAAAGATGTGTTTGTTTGTTTCTCTTTTAGAAATGCAGATAAGGTTCAAGATAGTGAGACATCCCTGTTGGTCTCCAAGAAAGCTGATAAAAACTATATTGAAGACACTGAGACAACCCCAAAGTCTGTCTTGATGTAGTGTTCGAGTTACTGGCTACTACTGCTGGCACCAGCTCTTCGAACTCGCTCTTGAATCAGTTCGGCTTCTTGAGTCTCAACTTCAAGTTGAAAGACATCGATCAGATGTTATGCGACAGGAAGCCGAAGGACTGAGGAAGTCCCTGCAGAATTCAGATGCATACTTTCTGGTGCAACAGCAAGTGCTGGAGGATTTAAGCGCCAAACAAGAGAAAGTTAATAAGCTTGCTAAGCATCTTGCCAGCATTATGGGTACCCAGGATATTGTTTCTTGAGCTCTTCTGAAGTGGTTTCAGTTCTGGACTTGTTTTGCTGCGGCATTTATATGCTGCTTTGTTCCCTATATTTGCACTGGTGGCGAACTTTGATGCCCAGTGGATGTAATATGTGTAATAGCCGTGATAGCCTAGCGTAAGTTGCTTGCTAATTTATTTCCTTATTGTCTTGTTTATTTGTTTTCTTGTAGTCAGTGCAGTTCTTTTTCCGGTTTGCTAGTGGCCGCAATAACCTATTTTTTTAAACTAGGCCACAATAACCATGGGCTACATATTTACTGTAGTTAACATGGGCCTCCTACGGGCCGTAGAAACAATGGGCCTTCTACGGGGCGTAGAAACAATGGGCCTTATACGGGCCGTAGACACAATGGGCCTTCTACGGGCCGTATCATCAATGGGCCTTCTCCGGGCCGTATGATCGGTTGGCCAAACATGGGCCAATAACAGACCACATTATGGCGTAAATGGGCTAGAGTTGAAATGTCCGTTCATGGGCCGACCATAACGGGTCGTCGTTAATCGGCCGTATTTGATGACGCTATGAAAACGGCCCAACGTATTAACGGGCCACAAACGGGCCGACTGTAACCACGGGCTGAATTTGGCCCACAAGCAGAAAATGACAGTAATGGGCCATAAGTAAACGAATGCTGGAAATGAGCCCAAGAATAAATGGGCCCTGAGAAGGCCGAAAGATAACATGGGCTGGAAACGGCCCAACGAATAATGGGCCGTTAATGGGTATAAAGTGATACACTGTTCATTACGGGCCAGTTTCACCACGTGTCGTTAATGGGCCGAGGGTTACTAAGGGCCTCATATGGGCCGAAAGACGTCATGGGCCATACATGGGCCGGAAGTTAAAACGGGCTGGAATTATATTGGACGGCCCAGATGACGCTACTGGGCCTAATTCGGATAGGCCGTAAACGGGCCCTGGGTTAGCGGGCTGTAAATGGGCTATATGCGAACGGCCGTTAACAGGCTTGCCGTGGGCCGGCCCGCCACCTTTTGACCAAGTCAAACGGGCCGGCCTTTTCACAGGAATGGGCCTCTGTTGGGCCGTGCCACGTGTCGACGTATCATAGGCGCTTTGGGTCCAATGAGTGGATGACATCTGTCCCAACGGTGAGCCGACACGTGTTCCCTCCAGCCAATGATGATTTTACACGTGGAAAATCCCCATTGGTCGGGGCTGTTAACGGGTTATCGGATCCAAAACGACCCGATAGCTTAACAGCGTTCCGTTACGGTGGATGCCACGTGTCGGTCACCCTTGACGAAAGCACTTCTGTGACGCGCGATTTATCATCATGGAAGTGGACACTTCCGTGATGATAATTTTGGTAATGTCATGGAACACTTCTACGACAACACAGGTATGACTATCTTGATTCTGTCATAAAATTTTCATGGATGTACATGCATGACAGAAAACGTGACCTACTGTGACAAACACGTATCATCACGGATAGTGTATTTTTTTGTAGTGCACCCCCCCACACCACACATAGAAGTCGTTCTCTCCCCCAAACACCAACACACGAGCACATTAACACCCCTCTCTCTTCTAAAGTCCGGACCCCAATATAGGTCTCTATCACTTTATCTCTTGGGCATGCACACATCTCTTCCCCCACTCTCTAGCTAGGTCTCCCACATCTCTCTTTCCCAAGCACACGCACTATGTAGAGTGTATCTTTCCCATACACACAAAACGTCGCCCCCAAACGTCTATCTCCCTAGTTATGTGGTTCTCGCACACTCACCTCACACACCACCCCCACTGCAAAACAAGCACACTTTGTCTCCTTGTGCACCACTCTCCTCTTTCTATCTCTCCCACATGCGGACCCGCCCCAGCTCTCCCTGTATACATATATGTCGTGACTCTTTCCATAGCTCCCTAATGAAGGAAATATGCCCTAGAGGCAATAATAAAGTTATTATTTATTTCCTTATATCATGATAAATGTTTATTATTCATGCTAGAATTGTATTAACCGGAAACATAATACATGTGTGAATACATAGACAAACAGAAGTGTCACTAGTATGCTCTACTTGACTAGCTCGTTAATCAAAGATGGTTATGTTTCCTAACCATGGACAAGAGTTGTTATTTGATTAACGAGGTCACATCATTAGTTGAATGATCTGATTGACATGACCCATTCCATTAGCTTAGCACCCGATCGTTTAGTATGTTGCTATTGCTTTCTTCATGACTTATACATGTTCCTATACTATGAGATTATGCAACTCCCGTTGTGCCGGAGGAACACTTTGGTGCTACCAAACGTCACAACGTAACTGGGTGATTATAAAGGAGTCTACAGGTGTCTCCAAAGGTACATGTTGGGTTGACGTATTTCGAGATTAGGATTTGTCACTCCGATTGTCGGAGAGGTTATCTCTGGGCCCTCTCGGTATGCACATCACATAAGCCTTGCAAGCATTGCAACTAATGTTAGCCGCGGGATGATGTATTACGGAACGAGTAAAGAGACTTGCCGGTAACGAGATTGAACTAGGTATTGGATACCGACGATCGAATCTCGGGCAAGTAACATACCGATGACAAAGGGAACAAACGTATGTTGTTATGCGGTCTGACCGATAAAGATCTTCGTAGAATATGTAGGAGCCAATATGGGCATCCAGGTCCCGCTATTGGTTATTGACCGGAGACGTGTCTCGGTCATGTCTACATTGTTCTCGAACCGTAGGGTCCGCACGCTTAAACGTTACGATGACTAGTTATTATGAGTTTATGCATTTTGATGTACCGAAGGTTGTTCGGAGTCCGGATGTGATCACGGACATGACGAGGAGTCTCGAAATGGTCGAGACATAAAGATTGATATATTGGAAGCCTAATGTTTGGACATCGGAAGTGTTCCGGGAAATCGGGATTTTACCGGAGTACCGGGAGGTTACCGGAACCCCCCGGGAATCATATGGGCCTTATTGGGCCTTAGTGGAAAGGTGAAAGGGCTGCCCATAAGGGCTGCGCGCCTCCCACCCTCCCCTAGTCCTATTAGGACTAGGAGAGGTGGCCGGCCACCCCTCTCCCTCTTTCCCCCTTGGGAATCCTAGTTGGAATAGGATTAGGGGGGGAGTCCTACTCGGTAGGGAGTAGGACTCCTCCTGCGCCCTCTCCTGGCGGCGCACCTCTCCCCCTTGGCCTCCTTTATACGGGAGGCAGGGGCACCTCTAGACACAAGTTGATCATTGAGATCGTTCCTATAGCCGTGTGCGGTGCCCCCTGCCACGATATTCCACCTCGATCATATCGTTGTAGTGCTTAGGCGAAGCCCTGCGTCGGTAATACATCAAGGTCGTCACCACGCCGTCGTGCTGACGAAACTTCTCCCTGAAGCTTTGCTGGATCGGAGCCCGGGGATCGTCATCGGGCTGTATGTGTGCTAAGAACTCGGAGGTGCCGGAGTAACGGTGCTTGGATCGGTCGGATCGGGAAGAAGACGTACGACTACTTCCTCTACGTTGTGTCAACGCTTCCATTGCGATCTACAAAGGGTATGTAGATCATACTATCCCCTCGTTGCTATGCATCACCATGATCTTGCGTGTGCGTAGGAATTTTTTTGAAATTACTACGAAACCCAACAGTGGTATCAGAGCCAGGTTTTATGGTTTGATGTTATTTGCACGAGTAGAACACAAGTGAGTTGTGGACGATACAAGTCATACTGCCTACCAGCATGTCATACTTTGGTTCGGCGGTATTGTTGGACGAGACGACCCGGACCAACCTTACGCGTACGCTTACGCGAGACCGGTTCCCTCGACGTGCTTTGCACATAGATGGCTTGCGGGCGACTGTCTCTCCAACTTTAGTTGAACCGAGTGTGGCTACGCCCGGTCCTTGCGAAGGTTAAAACGGAGTCTATTTGACAAACTATCGTTGTGGTTTTGATGCGTAGGTGAGATTGGTTCTTGCTTAAAGCCCGTAGCAGCCACGTAAAACTTGCAACAACAAAGTAGAGGACGACTAACTTGTTTTTGCAGGGCATGTTGTGATGTGATATGGTCAAGGCATGATGCTAAATTTTATTGTATGAGATGATCATGTTTTGTAACCAAGTTATCGGCAACTGGCAGGAGCCATATGGTTGTCGCTTTATTGTATGCAATGCAATCGCGATGTAATGCTTTACTTTATCACTAAGCGGTAGCGATAGTCGTGGAAGCATAAGATTGGCGAGACGACAACGATGCTACGATGGAGATCAAGGTGTCGCGCCGGTGACGATGGTGATCATGACGGTGCTTCGGAGATGGAGATCACAGGCACAAGATGATGATGGCCATATCATATCACTTATATTGATTGCATGTGATGTTTATCTTTTTGGCATCTTATCTTGCTTTGATTGACGGTAGAATTATAAGATGATCTCTCACTAAATTATCAAAAAGTGTTCTCCCTGAGTATGCACCGTTGCGAAAGTTCTTCGTGCTGAGACACCACGTGATGATCGGGTGTGATAGGCTCTACGTTCAAATACAACGGGTGCAAAACAGTTGCACACGCGGAATACTCAGGTTATACTTGACGAGCCAAGCATATACAGATATGGCCTCGGAACACGGAGACCTAAAGGTCGAGTGTGAATCATATAGTAGATATGATCAACATAATGATGTTCACCGATGAAACTACTCCATCTCATGTGATGATCGGACATGGTTTAGTTGATTTGGATCACGTGATCACTTAGAGGATTAGAGGGATGTCTATCTAAGTGGGAGTTCTTAAGTAATATGATTAATTGAACTTAAATTTATCATGAACTTAGTACCTGATAGTATCTTGCTTGTTTATGTTGATTGTAGATAGATGGCTCGTGCTGTTGTTCCGTTGAATTTTAATGCGTTCCTTGAGAAAGCAAAGTTGAAAGATGATGGTAGCAATTACATGGACTGGGTCCGTAACTTGAGGATTATCCTCATTGCTGCACAGAAGAATTACGTCCTGGAAGCACCGCTGGGTGCCAGGCCTACTGCTGGAGCAACACCAGATGTTATGAACGTCTGGCAGAGCAAAGCTGATGACTACTCGATAGTTCAGTGTGCCATGCTTTACGGCTTAGAATCTTGACTTCAACGACGTTTTGAACGTCATGGAGCATATGAGATGTTTCAGGAGTTGAAGTTAATATTTCAACCAAATGCCCGCATTGAGAGATATGAAGTCTCCAATAAGTTCTATAGCTGCAAGATGGAAGAGAACAGTTCTGTCAGTGAGCATATATTCAAAATGTCTGGGTATAATAATCACTTGATTCAATTGGGAGTTAATCTTCCAGATGATTGCGTCATTGACAGAATTCTCCAATCACTGCCACCAAGCTACAGGAGCTTCGTGATGAACTATAATATGCAAGGGATGAACAAGACTATTCCCGAGCTCTTCGCAATGCTGAAAGCTGCGGAGGTAGAAATCAAAAAGGAGCATCAAGTGTTGATGGTTAACAAAACCACTAGTTTCAAGAAAAAGGGCAAAGGGAAGAAGAAGGAGAACTTCAAGAAGAACGGCAAGCAAGTTGCTGCTCAAGAGAAGAAACCCAAGTCTGGACCTAAGCCTGAAACTGAGTGCTTCTACTGCAAGCAGACTGGTCACTGGAAGCGGAACTGCCCAAAGTATTTGGCGGATAAGAAGGATGGCAAGGTGAACAAAGGTATATATGATATACATGTTATTGATGTGTACCTTACTAATGCTCGCAGTAACACCTGGGTATTTGATACTGGTTCTGTTGCTAATATTTGCAACTCGAAACAGGGGC
>NC_053027.1:320103662-320154901 GCF_003073215.2 Triticum urartu | reverse complement strand
CCTCGATTTAAATGGATCAAAGATCCATGCCATTTATTTAGTTGAGTTAAGAAAAGAAATGACATGATGGCATGATGACATGATGCAATGCACCTTATGCAATGATGAATGCAATGAACCAAACAAATCACACGACGAAACCCGGAAACCCTGGAAGGCATCTGAAGCTCCGGTCTTGGGGCGTCACAATAGCACTATGGGTGGAATAGAATATGATGATGGGGGTTATGTGGAGAAGACAAAAAAGGAGAAAGTTTCACATCGACGTGGCTAATCAATGGGCTTGGGAGATTCCCATCAATTGTCAATGCAAGGAGTAGGGATTGCCATGCAACGGGTGCACTAGAGCTATAAATATACGAAAGCTCAACAAAAGAAACTAAGTGGGTGTGCATCGAACTTGCTTTCTCACGAAGACCTAGGGAATTTGAGGAAGCCCATTGTTGGAATATACAAGCCAAGTGCTATAATGAAAAATTCCCACTAGTATATGAAAGTGACAAAACAAGAGACTCTCTATCATAAAGATCATGGTGCTACTTTGAAGCACAAGTGTGGAAAAAAGATAGTAGCATTGCCCCTTTTTTTCTTTTTTTCTTCTCTTTTTTTCTTTTTCTTTTTTTGGGCCTTCCTTTTTTTGGCCTTTCTCTTTTTTATTTTTATTTGGGACAATGCTCTATAAATGATGATCATCACACTTCTATTTATTTACTACTCGATAGTAGAATAAAGTATGACTCTATATGAATGCCTCTGGCGGTGTATCGGAATGGGCAATGAATCAAGAGTGACATGTATTAAAAAATTATAAATGGTGGCTTTGCCACAAATATGATGTCAACTACATGATCATGCAAGGCAATACGACAATGATGATGTGTGTCATGATGAACAGAACGGTGGAAAGTTGCATGGCAATATATCTCGGAATGGCTATGGAAATGCCATAATAGGTAGGTATGGTGTCTGTTTTTAGGAAGATATAAGGAGGTTTATGTGTGACAGAGCGTATCATATCATGGGGTTTGGATGCACCGGCGAAGTTTGCACCAACTCTCAAGGTGAGAAAGGGTAATGCACGGTACCGAAGAGGCTAGCAATGATGGAAGGGTGAGAGTGCGTATAATCCATGGACTCAACATTAGTCATAAAGAACTCACATACTTATTGCAAAAATCTACAAGTCATCAAAAACCAAGCATTACACGCATGCTACTAGGGGGATAGATTGGTAGGAAAAGACAATCGCTCATCCCCGACTGCCACTCATAAGGAAGACAATCAAATAACACCTCATGTTTCAAGTTTGTTACACAACGGTCACCATACGTGCATGCTATGGGACTTGCAAACTTAAACACAAGTATTTCTCAAATTCACAACTACTCAACTAGCACACACTAATATCACCACCTTTATATCTCAAAACAATTATCAAGTATCAAACTTCTCCTAGTATTCAATGCACTTTTATGAAAGTTTTTATTGTACCGATCTTGGATGCCTATCATATTAGGACTAAATTCATATCCAAAGCAAATTATCATGCTGTTCTAAAGGACTCCCAAAATAATATAAGTGAATCATGCGAGATCAATGATTTCTATAAAATAAAACCACCACCGTGCTCTAAAAAGATATAAGTGAAGCACTAGAGCAAAATTATCAAGCTCAAAAGATATAAGTCAAGCACATAGATTATTCTAATAAATTCCAATTCATGTGTGTCTCTCCCAAAAGGTGTGTACAGCAAGGATGATTGTGGTAAACTACAAAGCAAAGAATCAAATCATACAAGACGCTCCAAGCAAAACACATGTCATGTGGTGAATAAAAATATAGCCTCAAGTAAAGTTACCGATAGAAGAAGACGAAAGAGGGGATGCCTTCCGGGGAATCCCCAAGCTTAGACTTTTTGTTGTCCTTGAATTTTACCTTGGGGTGCCTTGGTCATCCCCAAGCTTAGGCTCTTGCCGCTCCTTGTTCCATAATCCATCAAATCTTTACCCAAAACATGAAAACTTCACAACACAAAACTTAAACAAAAAATCTCATGAGCTCCATTAGTAAAAAGAAAACAAACCACCACTTAAGGTACTGTAATTAACTCATTCTTTATTTATATTGGTGTCAAACCTACTGTATTCCAACTTCTCTATGGTTCATACCCTCCGATACGACTCATAGATTCATCAAAGTAAGCAAACAACAGGTGAAAATAGAATCTGTCAAAAACAGAACAATCAGTAGTAATCTGTAGGTATCGAATACTTCTGTAACCCCAAAAATTCTAAAAGAAATTTCTGGACGTGAAGAATTTATCTATTTATAATCTTCAAAAATAATCAAGTAAATAGCACTCTCCAGTAAAAAATGGCAGCTAAATCTCATGAGCGCTAAAGTTTTTGTTTTTTACACCAAGATCGCAAAGACTTTCCCCAAGTCTTCCCAAAGGTTCTACCTGGAAAAAACACTAATTAAAAGCATAAAACTACATATAAAATGAGGCTATATGAATTATTTATTAAATAACAGCAAGTAAAAATATTGGGTTGTCTCCCAACAAGCGCTTTTCTTTACAGCCTTTTAGCTAGGCATAAGATTTCAACGATGCTCACATGAAAGACAATAGTTGAAGCACAAATAGAGCATCATAAAACATGTGACAAAAACACTTAAGTCTAACATAATTCCTATGCATAGGCATTTTATAGGCAAACAAATTATCAAGGCAAGCAAAAACTAGCATATGCATGGAAGAGGAAAGAAACAATAGCAATCTCAACATAACGAGAGGTAACTTAGTAACATGAAAATTTCTACAACCATATTTTCCTCTCTCATAATAATTACATGTGGGATCATGCATAAGCAAATTCAACAATATATCTATCACAAAACATATTCTTAACATGATCCACATGTATGCAAAGTTGACACTCTTCCAAACCCACTTTCAATATTATTGCAAACATTATAATCAATCTCATATTCATCATGGGGCTTAAATAAATTTTCAAGATCAAAAGAAGAATCACCTCACTCATGATCATTGCAACAAGTAGTAGACATAGCAGAACTAGCATCCCTAAGCTTAGGGTTTGCATATTATAAGCACAATTTACATTAATAGAATTTATACTATCATCATTGCAATCGTGCTTCTTCTTCAAAGATCTATCGTGAATCACTTCATAAAGTACTTCATCACAATTTTCAGATTCACGAATTTCAAGCAAAACTTCATAAAAATAATCTAGTGCACCAAACTCACTAGCAATTGGTTCATCATAATTGGATCTCTTAAAAAGATTGGCAAGCGGATGAGGATCCATAGATCTTAGGTTCTCTATTTAACAATAAATAAACAACTATTCCAACCAAACGAGCAAACGAGCTAAGTAAGACATCAAAGCAAATGAAAAGACGAACAGAAGAAGGGTGAATAAAACGGCAAGGGTGAAGTGGGGGAGACGAAAATGAGAGGCAAATGACAAATAATGTAATGCGAAGGATAAGAGTTTGTGATGGGTACTTGGTATGTCTTGACTTGTGCGTAAACCTCCCCGGCAACGGCGCCAGAAATCCTTCTTGCTACCTCTTGAGCACTGCGTTGGTTTTCCCTTGAAGAGGAAAGGGTGATGCAGCAAAGTAGCGTAAGTATTTCCCTCAGTTTTTGAGAACCAACGTATCAATCCAGTAGGAGACTACACGCAATTCCCTTGTACCTACACAAACAAATAAGAACCTCGCAACCAACGCGATAAAGGGGTTGTCAATCCCTTCACGGTCACTTACAAGAGTGAGATCTGATAGAGATAATAATAATAAGATAAATATTTTTGGTATTTTTATGATATAGATTGAAAGTAAAGATTGCAAAATAAAATAGATGGCAAATTTGTATGATTAAAGATAGACCCGGGGGCCATAGGTTTCACTAGTGGCTTCTCTCAAGATAGCATAAGTTTTACGGTGGGTGAATAAATTACTGTCGAGCAATTGATAGAAAAAATGAATAATTATGAGAATATCTAGGCATGGTCATGTATATAGGCATCACGTCCGCGACAAGTAGACCGAAATGATTCTGCATCTACTACTATTACTCCACACATCGACCGCTATCCAGCATGCATCTAGAGTATTAAGTTCATAAGAACAGAGTAACGCATTAGGCAAGATGACATGATGTAGAAGGATAAACTCAAGCAATATGATATGAACCCCATCTTTTTATCCTCGATGGCAACAATACAATACGTGTCGTTTCCCTTTCTGTCACTGGGATCGAGCACCGCAAGATGGAACCCAAAGATAAGCACTTCTCCCATTGCAAGAAAGATCAATCTAGTAGGCCAAACCAAACTGATAATTCGAAGAGACTTGTAAAGATAATTAAATCATACATAAAAGATTTTAGAGAAGAATCAAATATTGTTCATAGATAGACTTGATCATAAACCCACAATTCATCGGATCTCGACAAACACACCACAAAAAGAGTTACATTGAATAGATCTCCAAGAAGATCGAGGAGAACTTTGTATTGAGATTCAAAGAGAGAGAAGAAGCCATCTAGCTAATAACTATGGACCCGAAGGTCTGAGGTAAACTACTCACACATCATCAGAGGGGCCATGGAGTTGATGTAGAGGCCCTCCGTGATTGATTCACCCTCAAGTGAAGCTCCGGAAAAGGCCCCAAGATGGGATCTCTTGGGTACAGAAGGTTGCGGTGGTGGAAATAGGGTTTCGTGGTGCTCCTGGATGTTTTCTGGGTATATGAACATATATAGGAGGAACAAGTAGGTCGGTGGAGCCATGAGGGGCCCACAAGGGGGAGGGCGCGCCCAGGGGGTAGACGCGCCCCCTGCTCGTGGATGCCTCGTTGGTTGCTTGACGTCTACTCCAAGTCATTTGGATCACGTTTGTTCCAAAAAATAACTCTCCCGAAGGTTTCATTCCGTTTGGATTCCGTTTGATATTTCTTTTCTGCGGAACACTAAAATAGGCAAAAAAAACAGCAATTTACATTGGGCCTTGGGTTAGTAGGTTAGTCCCGAAAATAATATAAAAGTGTAAATAAAGCCAATAAACATTCAAAACAGATAATATAATAGCATGGAACAATTAAAAATTATAGATACGTTGGAGACGTATCACTAGCCCTTTGTGCCGATGTCAATGTAGCCGAGAGCGTAGGGTGTTGTAGCCGTGGCCAAGGTAGCCGTGCAAAGAACGCCGTGGTCGATGTCGAGTCGGGGTAGCCGGTGTCGAGGAAGTCACCGTGGACCCGGAAGAAGAGCGGCGGTGGCGGCCTGAGGAGGCGGCGGCGGCTAGGTCAGAAGCACGACGACGGTTCTTGAAGTAGGCGAGGAAGAACCCAACAGTGTGACGAAGACTGGCACAGACGGTGACATTCCCGCGCCTAAGGAGGCGGCGTGACGCATACCATGTAGAAGTCGACGCACGGGGACGGGGGAGTGGACCACGCGCCACGACGCTACGGTCCGAAGAGGCGACGCAGCGGCAGCGCGTGGGTCAAGGCGACGGTGGGAAGACCTCAGGGCGGCGGAAGAGACTACATGCCACGCTCTCTACGACCCGATGAGGCTACGCAGCGGGAACACGAGGGTCCATGCAACCACGGGGACATCCTAGAGCGGACGACCTCAGGGCGGCGGTGTATCGCGGGCCGCGGCACTAAGCCTGAAAGGGCGACGCAGCGGCAGCGCGTGGGTCGGTGTAGCCGCAAAAAGAACCATAGGCTGCGTGCCACGCTCACTACGGCCCGATGAGGCGACGCAGTGGCGGCTCGAAGGTCGGTGCCACGAAGACGGCCTGGAGCGAACGGCGTCGGGGTGACAGTGGACCGCGGGCTGCAGCACTATGGCCCAAAGGGCGACACAGTGGTAGCGCGCGGATCGATGTAACCATGAAAAGAACCATGGGGTGGCGACGCTGCGGCTCGAAGGGATGACACAGTTGTAGCCCGTTGCTCAATCGGTGTTGATGCATGAGTAACTGATGACAAACTTCACATATTCCGGCAGTTGATCAAACCAGACAATGTGCGCTAGACATAGGAGCAAGGAGGCTGATCTCGAAGCGTACACGCGTGAGCAACCTTCAATCACACGGGACACAACATGCACGAAATCAACTAGCAGGAACATGCATGTAACGAGGCCACGTTGTGAATAGAAGTACGAGCTCGGACACGTGAGTAGCCGGCCACACTTCGCGTCCCGCACGAGAGATCGCAGGCCATGGCGAAGATGGCAAGCCAGCGAGCGACCGCTGAACCAGCGGCCTGACGCGCAGCATGCGGGAGCCGGACGCCGATCCAGATCCCGTCGGGGTTGATGAAGATGCTGAAGTAGATATACATTGTTGATGACAAAAACAGCGACGGCGACACAAGACGATCTATAAATCGGAGAATAAAAAGAAGCGCTTATCAAGACGACAGGTGTGAGAGAAAAAAACCCGGATCAAAAATCAGGAAAAAGACTCTCTAGGGTAGCCGGTCAACACGATCGGCGGACGAACCCTAAGTACGGACGGCACGGTCCCCGGCGGCGGTCATGGAGGGCGACCGCCCCGGAGACGGCGCGCGGGGCGGAAGCGACATGCAATGGCTAGAGTTGGGTCGGTTAGACTTATACCATATTAGAAGGGAGAGAGAGTGATTTGGTGAAATAATTTGATGTATTATTTGAGCATCATGTGCATATATATAGGGTGGGTCTATTCTAATAACACCCCTTAAGACCTTATTCTAATAACACCAAAGCCTTATTTGGATAACACCTCCCACCAGATCGCCGCCGCCCCTCCCCTCCCGACCTTCTACTGCGGCAGTGGCCTGGGAGCGTCGCCGCCCCTCCCCTCCCTGCCTTCTACCGCGGCAGCGGCCTGGGAGCGTCGCCGTCCATCACCTCCCGGCCTTCTTCCGCGGCGGCGGCCTGGCAGCGATGCCGCCCCTCCCCTCCCTGCTTTTTCCCGCGGCGGCGGCCTGGGAGCGCCACCGCCCCTCCCCTCCCGGCCTTCTTCCACGGCAGCGGCCAGCAGCGACGCCGCCCCTCCCATCCAGGCCTTCTTCCGCGGCAGCGGCCAAGCAGCGCCGCCGCCCATCGCCGCTCGGCATTATTCTGCGGCAGCAACCGAGCAACGCCTCCCCCACCAGCATATCGGCCTGTTGGAAATATGCCCTAGAGGCAATAATAAAATGTTTATTATTATATTTCTTTGTTCATGATAATTGTCTATTGTTCATGCTATAATTGTGTTATCCGGAAATCGTAATACATGTGTGAATACATAGACCACAACACGTCCCTAGTGAGCCTCTAGTTGACTAGCTCGTTGATCAAAAGATAGTCATGGTTTCCTGACTATGGACATTGGATGTCATTGATAACGGGATCACATCATTAGGAGAATGATGTGATGGACAAGACCCAATCCTAAGCATAGCTCAAAGATCGTGTAGTTCGTTTGCTATAGCTTTTCCGAATGTCAAGTATCATTTCCTTAGACCATGAGATTGTGCAACTCCCGGATACCGTAGGAGTGCTTTGGGTGTGCCAAACGTCACAACATAACTGGGTGGCTATAAAGGTACACTACGGGTATCTCCGAAAGTGTCTGTTGGGTTGGTACGAATCGAGACTGGGATTTGTCACTCCGTATGACGGAGAAGTATCTCTGGGCCCACTCGGTAATGCATCATCATAATGAGCTCAATGTGACCAAGTGGTTGATCACGGGATCATGCATTACGGTACGAGTAAAGTGACTTGCCGCTAACGAGATTGAACGAGGTATTGGGATACCGACGATCGAGTCTCGGGCAAGTAACGTACCGATTGACAGAGGGAATTGTATACGGGATTGATTGAATCCTCGATATCGTGGTTCATCCGATGAGATCATCGAGGAGCATGTGGGAGCCAACATGGGTATCCAGATCCGGCTGTTGGTTATTGA
The DNA here is from genome assembly GCF_003073215.2 of Triticum urartu. Classification (NCBI taxonomy): domain Eukaryota; kingdom Viridiplantae; phylum Streptophyta; class Magnoliopsida; order Poales; family Poaceae; genus Triticum; species Triticum urartu. Next base: position 320,146,907 of record NC_053027.1, on the reverse strand, counting down.
CCAGAGAGTCGTCTCGGTCATGTCTGCGTGTCTCCTGAACCCGTAGGGTCTACACACTTAAGGTTTGGTGACGCTAGGGTTGTTGAGATATTAGTATACGGTAACCCAAAAGTTGTTCGGAGTCCTAGATGAGATCCCGGACGTCACGAGGAGTTTGGGAATGGTCCGGAGGTGAAGATTTATATATAGGAAGTTAAGTTTCGGCCATCGGGAAAGTTTCAGGGGTAATCGGTATTGTACCGGGACCACCGGAAGGGTCCCGGGGGTCCACCGGGTGGGGCCACCTATCCCGGAGGGCCCCATGGGCTGAAGTGGGAGGGGAACCAGACCCTAGTGGGCTGGTGCGCCCCCCATGGGCCTCCCCTGCGCCTAGGGTTGGAAACCCTAGGGGTGGGGGCACCCCACTTGGCTTGGGGGGCACTCCACCCCCCTTGGCCGCCGTCCCCCCTTGGAGATTCAATCTCCTAGGGACGGCGCCCCTCTTAGGGGTCCTATATATAGTGGGGGGAGGGTGGGCAGCCGCACCCTAGCCCCTGGCGCCTCCCTCTCCCTCCCGTGACACTCCTCCCTCTCACTGAGCTTGGCGAAGCCCTACCGAGATCACCGTTGCTTCCACCACCACGCCGTCGTGCTGCTGGATCTTCATCAACCTCTCCTTCCCCCTTGCTGGATCAAGTTGGAGGAGACGTCTTCCCAACCGTACGTGTGTTGAACGCGGAGGTGCCGTCCGTTCGGCGCTAGGTCATCGATGATTTGGATCACGACGAGTATGACTCCATCAAACCCGTTCTCTTGAACGCTTCCGCGTGCGATCTACAAGGGTATGTAGATGCACTCCCCTCTCCCTCGTTGCTAGATGACTCCATAGACTGATCTTGGTGATGCGTAGAAAATTTTAAAATTCTGCTACGTTCCCCAACAGTGGCATCATGAGCTAGGTCTATGCGTAGTTTCTATGCACGAGTAGAACACAAAGCAGTTGTGGGCGTGGATATTGTCAATTTTCTTGCCGTTACTAGTCTTATCTTGATTCGGCGGCATCGTGGGATGAAGCGGCCCGGACCGACCTTACACGTACGCTTACGTGAGACTGGTTCCACCGACTGACATGCACTAGTTGCATAAGGTGGCTAGCGGGTGTCTGTCTCTCCCACTTTAGTCAGATCGGATTCGATGAAAAGGGTCCTTATGAAGGGTAAATATAAATTGGCATATCACGTTGTGGTTTTGGCGTAGGTAAGAAACGTTCTTGCTATAAACCTATAGCAGCCATGTAAAAACTTGCAACAACAATTAGAGGACATCTAACTTGTTTTTGCAGCATGTGCCGTGTGATGTGATATGGCCAAAAGGATGTGATGAATGATATATGTGATGTATGAGATTGATCATGTTCTTGTAATAGGAATCACAACTTGTATGTCGATGAGTATGACAACCGGCAGGAGCCATAGGAGTTGTGTTTATTTATTTATGACCTGCATGTCAACATAAACGTCATGTAATTACTTTACTTTATTGCTAAAGCGTTAGCCATAGTAGTAGAAGTAATAGATGACGAGACAACTTCAAGAAGACACGATGGTGGAGATCATGATGATGGAGATCATGGTGTCATGCCGGTGACAACGATGATCATGAAGCCCCGAAGATGGAGATCAAAAGGAGCAAATGATATTGGCCATATCATGTCACTATTTGATTGCATGTGATGTTTATCATGTTCTACATCTTATTTGCTTAGAACGACTGTAGCTTAAATAAGATGATCCCTCGTAATAATTTCAAGAAAGTGTATCCCCTAACCGTGCACCGTTGCGAAGGTTCGTTGTTTCGAAGCACCACATGATGATCGGGTGTGATAGATTCTAACATTCGAATACAACGGGTGTAAGCCAGCTTTACACACGCAATACACTTAGGTTGACTTGACGAGCCTAGCATGTACAGACATGGCCTCGGAACACGGAAGACCAAAAGGTCGAGCATGAGTCATATAGAAGATACGATCAACATGAAGATGTTCACCGATGTTGACTAGTCCGTCTCACGTGATGATCGGACACGGCCTAGTTGACTCGGATCATGTTTCACTTAGATGACTAGAGGGATTTCTATCTGAGTGGGAGTTCATTGAATAATTTGATTAGATGAACTTAATTATCATGAACTTAGTCTAAAATATTTACACTATGTCTTGTAGATCAAATGGCCCACGCTAATGTTGCCCTCGCGTTCCTAGAGAAAACCAAGCTGAAAGACGATGGCAGCAACTACACGGACTGGGTCCGGAACCTGAGGATCATCCTCATAGCTGCCAAGAAAGTTTATGTCCTAGAAGCACCGCTAGGTGACGCACCCATCCCAGAGAACCAAGACGTTATGAACGCTTGGCAGTCACGTGCTGATGATTACTCCCTCGTTCAGTGCGGCATGCTTTACAGCTTAGAACCGGGGCTCCAAAAGCGTTTTGAGAGACACGGAGCATATGAGATGTTCGAAGAGCTAAAAATGGTTTTCCAAGCTCATGCCCGGGTCGAGAGATATGAAGTCTCCGACAAGTTCTTCAGTTGTAAGATGGAGGAAAATAGTTCTGTCAGTGAGCACATACTCAAAATGTCTGGGTTGCATAACCGCTTGACTCAGCTAGGAGTTAATCTCCCGGATGACGCGGTCATTGACAGAATCCTTCAGTCGCTTCCACCGAGCTACAAGAGCTTTGTGATGAACTTCAATATGCAGGGGATGGAAAAGACCATTCCTGAGGTATATTCAATGCTGAAATCAGCGGAGGTGGAAATCAAAAAGGAACATCAAGTGTTGATGGTGAATAAAACCACTAAGTTCAAGAAAGGCAAGGGTAAAAAGAACTTCAAGAAGGACGGCAAGGGAGTTGTCGCGCCTGGTAAGCAAGCTGCCGGGAAGAAGCCAAAGAATGGACCCAAGCCCGAGACTGAGTGTTTTTATTGCAAGGGAAGTGGTCACTGGAAGCGGAACTGCCCGAAATACTTAACGGACAAGAAGGCCGGCAATGCTAAAGGTATATGTGATATACATGTAATTGATGTGTACCTTACTTGTACTCGTAGTAGCTCCTGGGTATTTGATACCGGTGCGGTTGCTCACATTTGTAACTCAAAGCAGGAGCTGCGGAATAAGCAGAGACTGGCGAAGGATGAGGTGACGATGTGCGTCGGGAATGGTTCCAAGGTCGATGTGATCGCCGTCGGCACGCTGCCTCTACATTTACCTACGGGACTAGTTTTAAACCTCAATAATTGTTATTTAGTGCCAGCTTTGAGCATGAACATTGTATCAGGATCTCATTTAATTCGAGATGGCTACTCATTTAAATCCGAGAATAATGGTTGTTCTATTTATATGAGAGATATGTTTTATGGTCACGCTCCGCTGGTGAATGGTTTATTCTTAATGAATCACGAGCGTAATGTTACACATATTCATAGTGTGAATACCAAAAGATGTAAGGTTGATAATGATATTTCCACATACTTGTGGCACTGCCGCCTTGGTCACATAGGTGTCAAACGCATGAAGAAAATCCATGCAGATGGGCTTTTGGAGTCTCTTGATTACGAATCATTTGACACGTGCGAACCATGCCTCATGGGTAAAATGACCAAGACTCCGTTCTCAGGAACAATGGAGCGAGCAACCAACTTATTGGAAATCATACATACTGATGTGTGCGGTCCAATGAGTGTTGAGGCTCGCGGTGGCTATTGTTATGTTCTCACCCTCACTAATGACTTGAGTAGATATGGGTATGTCTACTTAATGAAACACAAGTCAGAGACCTTTGAAAAGTTCAAGGAATTTCAGAGTGAGGTTGAGAATCAACGTGACAGAAAAATCAAGTTCTTGCGATCAGATCATGGGGGAGAATACTTGAGTCATGAATTTGGCACACACTTAAGGAAATGTGGAATAGTTTCACAACTCACGCCGCCTGGAACACCTCAGCATAATGGTGTGTTCGAACGTCGTAATCACACTCTATTGGATATGGTGCGATCTATGATGTCTCTTACCGATTTACCGCTGTCATTTTGGGGCTATGCTTTAGAGACTGCCGCATTCACTTTAAATATGGCTCCGTAGAAATCCGTTGAGACGACACCGTATGAATTATGGTTTGGGAAGAAACCTAAGCTGTCGTTTCTAAAAGTTTGGGGATGCGATGCTTATGTCAAGAAACTTCAACCTGAAAAGCTCGAACCCAAGTCAGAAAAATGTGTCTTCATAGGATACCCTAAAGAAACTATTGGGTATACCTTCTACCTCAGATCCGAAGGCAAGATCTTTGTTGCCAAGAATGGATCCTTTCTAGAGAAAGAGTTTCTCTCGAAAGAAATAAGTGGGAGGAAAGTAGAACTTGATGAAGTATTACCTCTTGAACCGGAGAGTGGCGCAGCTCAAGAAATTGTTCCTGAGGTGCCTGCACCGACTAGAGAGGAAGTTAATGATGATGATCATGAAACTTCAGATCAAGTTGCTACTGAACTTCGTAGGTCCACAAGGACACGTTCCGCACCAGAGTGGTACAGCAACCCTGTCTTGGAAATCATGTTGTTAGACAACGGTGAACCTTCGAACTATGAAGAAGTGATGGCGGGCCCAGATTCCGACAAATGGCTGGAAGCCATGAAATCCGAGATAGGATCCATGTATGAAAACGAAGTATGGACTTTGACTGACTTGCCCGATGATCGGTGAGCCATAGAAAATAAATGGATCTTTAAGAAGAAGACAGACGCGGATGGTAATGTAACCATCTATAAAGCTCGGCTTGTCGCTAAGGGTTATCGACAAGTTCAAGGGGTTGACTACGATGAGACTTTCTCACCCGTAGCGAAGCTAAAGTCCGTCCGAATCATGTTAGCAATTGCCGCATTCTATGATTATGAGATATGGCAAATGGATGTCAAAACGACATTCCTTAATGGTTTCCTTAAGGAAGAATTGTATATGATGCAGCCGGAAGGTTTTGTCAATCCTAAGAATCCTGACAAGGAGTGCAAGCTCCAACGCTCGATCAAGCATCTCGGAGTTGGAACATTCGTTTTGATGAGATGATCAAAGCGTTTGGGTTTACGCAGACTTATGGAGAAGCCTACATTTACAAGAAAGTGAGTGGGAGCTCTGTAGCATTTCTCATATTGTATGTGGATGACATACTGTTGATGGGAAATGATATAGAATTCTTGGAAAGCATAAAGGCCTACTTGAACAAGTGTTTTTCAATGAAGGATCTTGGAGAAGCTGCTTACATATTAGGCATCAAGATCTATAGAGATAGATCGAGACGCCTCATTGGTCTTTCACAGAGTACGTACCATGACAAGATATTGAAGAAGTTCAATATGGATCAGTCAAAGAAGGGGTTCTTGCCTGTATTGCAAGGTACAAGATTGAGCACGGCTCAATGCCCGACCACAGCAGAAGATAGAGAAAAGATGAGTGTCGTCCCCTATGCCTCGGCCATAGGGTCTATCATGTATGCTATGCTGTGTACCAAACCTGATATAAACCTTGCCGTAAGTTTGGTAGGAAGGTACCAAAGTAATCCCGGCATGGTACACTGGACAACGGTCAAGAATATCCTGAAGTACCTGAAGAGGACTAAGGATATGTTTCTCGTTTATGGAGGTGATGAAGAGCTCGTCGTAAAGGATTACGTCAATGCTAGCTTCGACACAGATCTGGATGACTCTAAGTCACAAACCGGATACGTGTATATTTTGAATGGTGGGGCTGTAAGCTGGTGCAGTTGCAAGCAAAGCGTTGTGGTGGGATCTACATGTGAAGCGGAGTACATGGCAGCCTCAGAGGCAGCACAAGAGGCAATCTGGGTGAAGGAGTTCATAGATATTTGTAAAGTACATACGGACCTAAATGTGGCAGATCCGTTGACTAAACCTCTCCCTAGAGAAAAACATAATCAACACCAGAACTGCATGGGTGTTCGATTCATCATAATGTAACTAGACTATTGACTCTAGTGCAAGTGGAAGACTGTTGGAAATATGCCCTAGAGGCAAAAATAAAATGGTTATTATTATATTTCTTTGTTCATGATAATTGTCTATTTTTCATGCTACAATTGTGTTATCCGGAAATCGTAATACATGTGTGAATACATAGACCACAACACGTCCCTAGTGAGCCTCTAGTTGACTAGCTCGTTGATCAAAAGATAGTCATGGTTTCCTGACTATGGACATTGGATGTCATTGATAACGGGATCACATCATTAGGAGAATGATGTGATGGACAAGACCCAATCCTAAGCATAGCTCAAAGATCGTGTACTTCGTTTGCTATAGCTTTTCCGAATGTCAAGTATCATTTCCTTAGACCATGAGATTGTGCAACTCCCGGATACCGTAGGAGTGCTTTGGGTGTTCCAAACGTCACAACGTAACTAGGTGACTATAAAGGTACACTACGGGTATCTCCGAAAGTGTCTGTTGGGTTGGCATGAATCGAGACTGGGATTTATCACTCCGTATGACGGAGAGGTATCTCTGGGCCCACTTGGTAATGCATCATCATAATGAGCTCAATGTGACCAAGTGGTTGATCATGGGATCATGCATTACGGTATGAGTAAAGTGACTTGCCGGTAATGAGATTGAACGAGGTATTGGGATACCGACGATCGAGTCTCGGGCAAGTAACGTACCGATTGACAAAGGGAATTGTATACGGGATTGATTGAATCCCCGATATCATGGTTCATCCAATGAGATCATCGAGGAGCATGTGGGAGCCAACATGGGTATCCAGATCCCGCTATTGGTTATTGACCGGAGAGTCGTCTCGGTCATGTCTGCGTGTCTCCCGAACCCGTAGGGTCTACACACTTAAGGTTCGGTGACGCTAGGGTTGTTGAGATATTAGTATACGTTAACCCAAAAGTTGTTCGGAGTGCCGGATGAGATCCTGGACGTCACGCGGAGTTTCGGAATGGTCCGGAGGTGAAGATTTATATATAGGAAGTTAAGTTTCGGCCATCGGGAAAGTTTCGGGGGTAATCGGTATTGTACCGGGACCACCGGAAGGGTCCCGGGGGTCCACTGGGTGGGGCCACCTATCCCGGAGGGCCCCATGGGCTGAAGTGGGAGGGGAACCAGCCCCTAGTTGGCTGGTGCCCCCCAAGGGCCTCCCCTGCGCCTAGGGTTGGAAACCCTAGGGGTGGGGGCGCCCCACTTGGCTTGGGGGGCACTCCACCCCCCTTGGCCACCGCCCCCCTTGGAGATTCAATCTCCTAGGGCCGGCGCCCCCCCTTAGGGGTCCTATATATAGTGGGGGGAGGGAGGGCAGATGCACCCTAGCCCCTGGCGCCTCCCTCTCCCTCCCGTGACACTCCTCCCTCTCCCTGAGCTTGGCGAAGCCCTGCCGAGATCACCGTTGCTTCCACCACCACGCCATCGTGCTGCTGGATCTTAATCAACCTCTCATTCCCCCTTGCTGGATCAAGTTGGAGGAGACGTCTTCCCAACCGTACGTGTGTTGAACGTGGAGGTGCCGTCCGTTCAGTGCTAGGTCATCGGTGATTTGGATCACGACGAGTACGACTCCATCAACCCCGTTCTCTTGAACGCTTCCGCGCGCGATCTACAAGGGTATGTAGATGCACTCCCCTCTCCCTCGTTGCTAGATGACTCCATAGATTGATCTTGGTGAAGCGTAGAAAATTTTAAAATTCTGCTATGTTCCCCAACACGGCCTGCTTCCACGGTAGCAGGTCGGTAGCGCCGCCGCCAAACTCCTCCAGGCATGCAATTAGCTGTGCTTCATCAGATGTGGATTGGTGCTGCATCGACATCAAACCAATTCGAGCAAGGAGGACTGTGCGCAAGGTTCCTTCATCCACGACAGCTTCTTGGATTAAGTCTGCAACGACCTTCAGAGCAAATCCTCCATCTCCGTTCACCTTGAGCAACGTCCAGACCGCTCATGAACTTCTGAAGGGCAAGTGGACTGCACAGGCGAACGAGAAAGTTGTGCAAACGGACGAGAAGAGAACTTCCTCCTGCAAACGCAAGAAATCACTGCAACATGAGGTAAGCAGTACACTTCCTCAACCATATCAGTTTAGTTATTCTAGACAAAGCAGCACATGCAGTCCAGTACGCCTACAAAAACGATGCAGTGCGGTTGCTTTGGTTCGTTGTGGGGGAAAATGTAGTGAACTTGCTCGGTTATGCAATACGCTTGTGTAGGTTCATTACGGACAACGATGCAGTGCGGTTACTTCAGTTCACATTGCAGGGTGATGCAGTTAGCATGCATTAGTTTCGCAGTACCGTTTGTAACACATTGCAGTTCGCATGATTCAGTTCATTTTGCCTAACAATGCAGCTCGGTCAATTTGTGTGCAGTAAATGACGTTCAGCAGATACAAAATGCCGCGCATAATTGACAACCCAGGGAACAACAACTTTCAGAAGAGTAAAGCTTCTTCTGAAAGAGATACTGGCTGGGTTACCCCCGAGATTCCTCGAGGATTCTTCATGACAACAAACAGGTTGCGCTACTCTCCAGAACATGATTTTTTCCAAGGATAAGACGTAGTTGAGGATGACAACGATGTCACCTTCATCTGGGAGGGCACTCACCGACAGGAGGGTGAAGATGACGACGATGAAGATGAGCCAATAACAGTTCTCAACCCAGAGTATAAGCACGAGTTCACTACGTTTGGACAGCATGTCCGAACAGACAATGATGATGTAGTTGAACACGATGTTGCAACAGATGATGAATATGATTATGACCATGATGATGTGCCACTGCTCCAAAATTTTCAAACCAATCCACTGAGACATTGTCACAACACTGGATTACCACCACGTCCACCTGCTGCACCCCAAAACAGAGCTCAGCGTCCACCTGCTGCACCGAAAAACAGAGCTCCAAGCAGAGCTGTTGCATCAACTTCGACAAACCGACCACCAACGGTGCCTCGGTCAAAAGTCAACAGCAGGTACAAATCCTCCTCACTATTGCCGCTGCGAGATCCTCAACTACACAGATCTGCTATAACCCCGCCATGTCCAATACAACCCGGCGAGCTGCAAACACCATCGGGTGAACGACTCTACACACATGTAAGTTTATGTTCTGAAAAAATAATAATAATAGTTGCAGTCCATTCAGATAACATTGTAGTGCACACTGATATTTATTGTGAGGTTTGACCTAGCATCTAATACATTGTATTCTTCTGAAAACTTAGGAACACTGCAAATGCTTTTTTAAACTCGTATGCACTCCTCGTATTTAAAAAACAGAACAAAACAAATTATCTCATAGAGCATTGCGCTTAATGCAGGATAAAAACATGCCGTTGAACCTCATACCTGCCGCTGGAATGAAGTTCACCACATACGACAAGGCATGGGACTTTTACAACAATTATGCAAGATGTGCAGGGTTTGGCATACGCCAGAGGGCACAACACAAGACAAATACCTACATTGTCTACTCAAGAGAAGGGACGCACAAGCAGACTGTGTCAGATTATCAAAGGAAATATCAGAAGACATCAAAAAGGATTGACTGCAAGGCAAAGATTAGAGTCAAAAAGAGGAAGGACGGCAAATTTGTGATAGAAATGGTTGAACTCAACCACAATCACAAGATGGTGGAAAGCCCCGGCATGCTTTTGCACAAGCGATTGCAGAAAAAAGACGATCCTTTGATAGACCAGTTAGTGAAATACATGCAACTAGACAACCACACACATGCTCAGATGATGTCAATGCTGCAGCGTATGTCTGGTGGTCTGCAGTACATGGGACATACTAGCCGCGACTAGGTAAACAAGTAAGCACATCACAAAACATATCGCTTGAGCATCCTGTCGGTAATTATTTCCTGTTTGATGAGATGCGTTTGCATTGCGTTTGAAAATGTAGGAAACAAAATTTGCCAGAGAAGATTCCCAAGATGACGTCAAGAAACTTCTGGATTTCTTCAAGAATATGCAGAAGATAAACCCAAAGTTTTTCTATGATTATGATGTTGATGCAGATAACCGTGTAAGAAAGGTGTTTTGGGCCAACGCAAGTTGCAAAGGATCGTTTGAAGATTTTGGAGACTGCGTTACATTTGACACGACGTGTAAAACTAACAAATTCCACATGCCACCGGGAGTCTTCGCGGGAGTGAACCGTCATCTACAGAGCACCATATTTGCTGTTGCACTCGTGCGAGATGAAACAATACCGTCATTCGAGTGGGTTTTCAAAACATTTCTGAGGTGTATGAACAACAAGCATCCCATCTGCATGCTCACAGGTACAAAAAGAAACAAACACCTGCATACTTACATTTGTTTGGTGCATTTATATTTCTTCCATCTATCTTACACACACAAACAACTTAATAAAAAACACTATTTGTGTCTTTTCAGACCAATGTTCTTCGATGAAGGCAGCATTAAAAACTATCCTCCCACATACTCTCCATAAGTTGTGTCGGTGGCATATCATGAAGAAGCACAAAGACCACCTCGCCTTACTGTATAAGGCGCACGAGAAACTTAAGGATGACCTCAATGCGGTGCTGAACCACCCACTAATGTCGTCAGAATTTGAACGAGCATGGAAGGACCTCATTCAGAGATACAACTTGCAAGACGATGAAGTGATGAATTCTCTGTGGGAAGACAGGCACGAGTGGATCTCGGCTTACTACAAGGAAATTTTCTGTGCTCGGATGACTTCCACACAGAGAAGCGAGAGCATGAACCGCATACTGAAGAAAAACTTTATCAAAGAGAAGCATGATCTCCATCTGTTTGCTCATCAGGTGGACAAGGGCATTTAGGCCAGGAAGGCCGTTGAGCATGCAGAGACAGTAGAAAATGAGGTCAATAAAATGTCACTCAAAAACTGCTAAAAAATATAACTACAAAATCAAACAATTTTTCATTTATCTTGTTCGTAACAGTGCATTTCTGATCATGCAGTCAGAGGTAAAGACAACAACCTAGTTTGGGTTCGTAGTTCAATTATCAAAAGTGTATACAAGGGCAGTGTTTGCAGATTTCAAAGAAACACTCTACCGTAGCACTGCATTCAGAGCAGAACGGTGCACTGACAACCTGACAAAGTATCTCGTACACCACTAAAATAGATCGGATGCATTTGACTGGGCAAGGCATAATTTCCAAGTGGTCGCCGATGAACAGAAAGGTGTCTACGAATGTGAATGCAAACTCTGGACACACACAGGTGACACTCCTATCACAAAAAAATCTACATGCATGACTAATTCACAAAACCAAATGAAGTTCACTTCTTTAAACTGAACAAATAAGGGAAAAAATATGTGTTTATTAATTTCATACAGTTCACTTACAAAACAAAAGTGATCGTGTGTTGTCTGCAGGGCTCTTTTGCATCTATGTGTTATGCATGCTTTCTCATTTGAGAGTACTCAAGATTCCTGAGGTGTACATCATGAAAAGATACACCCATAATGCAAGATCAGATGCAACGTTTGACAGACGAGACTATGAACAAACAGCACCAAATGGAACCTCGCTTTTTTGCCCTAGAAAATTGTTGATAGAAACAGCAATGGACCTTGCAAACAGAGCGATAAGGTCCAACGCTGGGTGCCACAGAGCGTTGTCTGGTATGAGGGCACTGATCGAGGAAGTTGATGTGCTCAACGAAGAAGAATAAGAAGAAGCAGCAAAACTAAAGCAAGTAGAGAAATCCCAGCATGACAATAATGCCGAGCAAGTAGAAAATACCGAACACAGCGGAACTGGTGTTATCAAAAAAGAAACAATTCTTCCACCTCCTGTTTCAAACACAAGAGGAAGGAAGAAAGGGGGTGACGCAACCCAGAAAAAGGTTGCATGCAAGGAGAAAAATGATTTCAAAAACAGTAAGCCACAGCCTGAGCTGGACAGTGATGGTCACCCACTGGGAATAAACAGGTGCAAGACATGTAATGAAATCAGCGGCCACAATTCCAGGACATGTACAGAAAGACATGAACAAGAAAATCGAGGACATGGCGATGCACAACCAAACAGAAATTCCACTCACAACACTAAGAAATGGACAAAACCGAGACATTGTGGCATCTGCAAAAAGAGGAAGAGACACAATTCAAGAACCTGCCCCAAAAGAACAAGATCAAAAAATGAGGAAGACAAAGAAGAAGAAATCAAAGAAGAAGATCGTGACACAACTGAAGAACAAATGGCTTATGAAGAAGCAGATGAAGATGACGAGGAAGAAGAGAGTGAAGAGGACGAAGAACATGAAGAAATTGAAGAAGCAATGGCTTATGAAGAAACAGATGATGAAGATGAGGAAGAGCAAGAATAGGAGGAAGAAGAGACTGAAGAGGATGAAGAACATGAAGAAACAATGCAAACAAGACCACCACAAGGGAATGCTGTTGTACAGAAACAACTAAGAACGACATCACTTTCAAAAAAGAAGGTAGGAGCATGAAACGATGCAGTTCACATCACCGGAAAAGGAAAGCAGCCATCAACCAGCATGCGGGGAGCAAGGAAGGATGCAGTTCACATCACCAGAAAAGGAAAGCAGCCATCAACCAACACGCGCGGAGCAAGGAAGGATGCAGTTCACATCACCTGAAAAGGAAAGCAGCCATCAACCAGCACGCGGGGAGCAAGGAAGGATGCAGTTCACATCATCGAAAAACGAAAGCAGCCATCAACAAGCACGCGGGGAGCAAGGAAGGATGCAGTCCACAGCACTGGAAAACGAGAGCTGCCATCAACAAGCACGCGAGGGACTACAAACACAGCGGTGCAGAAACAAGAACCAGCAACACCGCCATAGAAATCAAAAGAAAGTGCAACATTAGACACGCTCCAGTCGCCGCGGAGAAGCAGCAGGTTAACGACCAAATAGATGAACTTCAATAAATTAACCATATGCATAGCAGTTTGCTTATCTACATGACTTATGTATCAGTTTAAATTTTGTGTAAACACAAATTTCCCACTGACTATGAGTTATTCAACTAAACCATTTAAAGAGAAATGGTGTATAGAGTATACCATATATATAGCAGTCTAGAGTAAAACTTTGACACATATTAATCCAAAAACGATGTAAAGAATGCAGTTAGCTCACTGGAAGCACGAAGTTCGGAAATAATAATTGAAGCGGTTCAGATCACAAAAGTGCTTATCAAAAAGATGAAGCGTTCGACACGCAAAAGTAATTATTACAAATCAACCTCATAACCTTAACCAATCATGTCAAACGTGATTCTAACCGTACGATCCTCGAGTTCAAAGAAGTTCAGGACAACAACTTGCTCAGACTTCAGGCCACTATCAATCACAAAGTCCTTCCACCCTTTCTGCAGACACAGCCTCCCGTCAGCACCTACACGGTACTTGGCTGGTTGAAGGTGTCCATTACCAAGAACAACTTGGAGAATTCCCTTCTTCTTGAGCCAGAGATACCTAACAGCTCATTGCGGAATTTTCTGCAAAAAATCAGTACAAATTAAACGCAATCTAATGTGCAGTGCGCAACTTGCAAACAAGAAGTACGGTTACAACTATTATGAAGATCCTGAGACTACCTGCATGTAGTACAAAACATACTAGCGGGGAAAATTGTGGAAACTATTACTTTTCATCTAGTATCTAAGCAGTTCACATATTATAACCATGCAAAATAAAACACGAGCTCTATGCACACAAGCAAAGAAATAAAAACAAAATATAAGTACAAAGTGCAGTACACTTCAATAAAACAAAATAAGTACATTCCTAAAAAACTAGAAGATCAGACTAGTATGGAATTATACAAAAAAACACAAAGCAAAAATCAGATCAAAGCGAAAATTACCATCTTGTAGTGAGTCTCAACATCTGTTGGCATAAGCTGATGGACAAAAGGACTTGTGCGGCCAAGACCATGGCGAAGTAGGGCAGAATGGAATGCAGAAACATTGATGTGGCCCATATCCAATCCTTCTGTGAATACTGTGCCATATGCAAGCTGCTCAGCTCGCCCAGCTCGGCACAATACCTTCCCCCCACGACGAGCACGACGTGCGTGCGAGCAAGCTGAGCAATCGCAGTGCATCGGCACACCACAACCATGCCCGCAGCAGGAGAGATTCACGCAGGGGCCTGGAGCCATCCCAACAAAAACCTATAAAAGGTAAAAAATAAAGAGAGGCTAGAGAAAGGAGAGAAGTTGCGGCTAAAGGAGAAATGAACTGCAAAGGAATGGTAGAAGTTGGCCTACATTTATAGGAGAGGAATGCAAAAAGGTCAAAACTGAAAATTAAAGAGGAGTTAATGAAAATTACGTTACCAAGAATGAAGGACAATCAATAAAGGTTTGTGTTACCAAAACAAAATAGTCATACCAGGAAGTTCTACAAAGACTTTGATTGTAGAAATTCCCACGAACTAACTGCAGATCATTAAATAATATCTCTCTGAAAAATTATAATCCACAGACCATTTTATGTGTGCAGTTCATCAAAGTCTTAACGGGAAGTTCACTATACGTTTGCATGAAGTTCAGTACATGCTCAAAATGAAGCACAAAGAAAAGCACTTTTGCGCAGTGCACAAAAGCAGAATTAGTGCACCTAATGCAGTCCTTATCTGTAAGCCATGCAGTAGGCAGCGTTGGCATAACCAGTCACAACTTTAGCACAAAAGAAGCATCCACGCAGTGAAAAAATGTGTACACCTGAAGCACAAGACCATGAAGAAAGCAGTGCATAGAGGCAACGAAGAAGTGCACACCCTTACCAATGCAGTGCACAAAAATGTAGCGGAAAAACATGTGCAATACGGAATGCGTGCACATGCAGTCCAGAACACTGATAAATGCAGTGCACGCATGATTTGCTAAGCAGTGTGCGCCCTTACATTGAAAAAAACAAAAATAGGAAAAAAATTGACCACCCAAGTGCAACCGGCCCCAGCCAGTCTCGTAGTAGGTCTGCGCCCACAACAGGCGAGTCGTTCTGAGCCATGATGCGTGGGGCCGAGCGCACTTGGGCCCACAGGTCAGAGAGCATATAGCATCTAGCGCCGTGTATAAGCGCTCAAATAAGTAACCAAAGGAGTTCGATACAGCTGCCGCGTCAGCGCTTATAAACAGGTCGGGCGCGCCTTCCGCGGGCAAGGTGGGACTAAACATTAGGTCGCACACAATGCACAGGGAAACGGCCGTGCTATCAGGCCGACTTGGGCCCAAATGCGTCTTCACTCCCCGAACACAGCCCAATAAGGCCCATTAAGAAAAAACAATAACTTCAAAAAATAAATGGACCCCCAACCCCCCCTACCCCTCCCGTACAGGGACTGCAGCAAGTACAGGCAAAAAATTGATGCAGTACGCAGCACTACAAAGATGCAGTCCATTTAGGTTCACGAAGCAGTACGTTTTAGCAAATCCAGTTCCGGATTACCTACATGAATAAAAACACGGTATAGAACACAGTGAAAAACTCGTAAAAATGTGGAATACATTATACTTTATTCAAGGGCTGCAGCAAGGACACGCAAAAAATACTATGAACTATGCACCTGTAGACAACATGCAGTTCTCTGTTGCACACGATGCAGTGCGGTACTACAACCAATGCAGTTTTGTTGTCACGCAGAATACATTTAAACGTCATAAAAAAGCCCGTTCGCACATAAAAAGTGGTGGTTAAAAAAATCTACTGATAAAAAAACACGTTCTCATACAACCACCCAATCGGAGCGGTTCCATCGTCACAAGCCCACGATCACAGACGCAACACCAACCCACGATCTGCACAAACTGCATCGTCGCCGAGATCGTGCAGTTCATCCGCTGCGGCCATCCCACACCGCGCCTCCCCTTAAATTCAGACCCCTGCCATAGGCCATCTCATCCACAAACAACATAAGTACCCATCGCGCTGCCACCAAATCGCTCCGTCACATCCATCTCCATGCAAAAACACCAAGCCCCACTACCGGCGATGGCGTTCGCCAACGAGTACAAGGACGTGGAGGCCCACGGCAACACCAAGTTGCATTTCATCCACACCAACGACAAGAAGCAAGTGGCGATCACCCTCGAGCAGTACGAGCGCCACCTCAGCCTCCAGCGCCACAAGATCGTCGGCATTGATCTCGAGTACAACAACGAGCCTGAAGCGATGCAGAAACCCGCCCTCTGCCAACTCTCCATCGGCAAGAAACACCCAGTGCTGCTCTTCCAACTGAGCGCCGTTGAAAGGTGCACCGTCTTCGACAACTTCCTTGCCGACCCCAGGTACACCTTTGCAGGCTTCTCCATCAACAGCGACAAAAAAAGGCTGGATCACGTCAATCTGGAGGTCGCCAACTTCGTCGACATCCAGAAGGAGTGGAGGGTGCCCGAGGAAACCATGGACTTGGACTCCCTTGCAGACGTCTCCGGCATGCTCATCGACGACTACTACAACAACATGAAGAAGAAGATCACCGACGACGAGCACAAGTGCTGGGCCACCCTGCCTCTGTCCATGAGGCACATCGAGTACGCGACAAAGGACGCCTACGCAGCGTACGAGATATGGAACTGCATCACCCTCACCCAGGATGGGCTTCTCCATGCAAAGCTGGAGAAAGAGGAGCCCCCCAAGAAGCGCGCTAGGACCAGCTGGGGGGATGGGGAGACGCTGACTGGTGAAGAAGAAGATGGTGCCGGCCAAAGAGCCACCAATGCCACCATCATTTTAGAATTATCATCAAATCTACTTTATGTTGTTTGCTTATGTATCGTTAGTTTGCTTGTGATCATTTGCTTTTGCTGAACTTAGTTTGCTTGCCATGCAGAATCGCTTGTAATGATGTGAACTTTGATTATGTTAGATTGCTTTCTGTTGAAATTAGTTTGCTCATGATGAACTTGTCGTACAGAATGCATGTGACAATTTGTTTTCTGTTGTTTGCTCATGTATCATTAGATTCGAGCAGTGTGCAAATAGGATGCATGCAGTGCAAGTTGTGTACCAAATGTGGTACAGACTTTGTCAAAATGAGGTTTACACATACCCAACAAAGCAGTGCATGCCCCTAAATTTGGAAAAACAAAGAGATAAGAGAAAAACACAAAAAGGAAAATGCAATCTGCATATGTAGTGCCGAAAAATATGAACGTGCAGCACACAAACGAAATCAATGCAGTACAAGAATGATTTACTAAAGCAGTGCACTCCCCCACATTATAAAAAAAATAACGTAAGAGCAAAAACACGAAAACAAAAAACGAGAATTGTGTGCACATGCAGTATAGAACGATGATCAGTGCAATCCACGCATGGTTTAGAAAGCAGTGCACGCCTCTAGATTGAAAAAAATGTAGTGCTGAAATATATGAACATGCAGTACATGAACATAATCAAATGAAGTACATGTATGTTTACTAAGCAGTGCACTCCCCTACACTGGAAGAAAAAGATTACAAAAGAGAAAAAACATGGAAAAAAAATGAGAAATGTACATGTAGTACGGAATGCTTGCACATGCAGTATAGAACACTGATCAATGGAGTGCAAGGAAGGTTTCCTAAGTAGTGCGTGCCCTTACATTGAAAAAACACAAAAATTGAAAAAAAAATTGACCACCCAGGTGCAGCCGGCCCCAGCCAGTCTCGTAGTAGGTCTGCGCCAATAGCAGACGAGTCGTTCCGAGTCACGATGCGTAGGGCCGGGCGCACATGGGCCCACAGGTCAGAGAGTAGAGAGAAGCGAGCGCCGTGTATAAGCGCTCAAATAAGTAACCAAAGGAGTTCGATACAGCTGCCTCATCAGCACTTATAAATAGGTCGCCACTATTTACAGATTACTATTGATAGTTATATTCTGACCTGTCTTTAGTGGAGGAGTTCTGCTATAAATAGTGGCGACCTATTTATAAGTGCTGATGAGGCAGCTGTATCGAACTCCTCTGGTTACTTATTTGAGCGCTTATACACGGCGCTCGCTTCTCTCTACTAAAGACAGGTCAAAATATTACTATCAATCTGTACTATTGATTGTCAATATTGATTTTAAATTTTCTTCACTGCAATCGCCACTATTTAAACTTTGGTTTTCATTTTTGAAAACCATGGCATCTGAATTCATTGATAGTTTTCATCTGGCTCCATGTATGTCACTCATGTGCTCGATTCTTGAATTATATGATCTAGCAATACACGCAATTTTATATTGTTTTACCAAATACAAAATATTTGACTAAACAATAGAAAACTGCAACATTACTATACAAAACATGTATGAAATCCAGTTCAAAAAATACAATCATGCACAAAACATGCATTGTTTATGCAATATATTATCAGATTTACTAGTTATGATGAACAAAGTATTAGCAACTACTCAACGCAACAGATTCAGATACTCATATTGTAGTTCAGTTTTAGAAAAAACAAAAACATTGGTACTTCTAAGAAAATAAACTATATTCACTCTATAGAAACATCTTGCAAGCCAATGGAACTAGACAAATTCCTCATGAAGGGTGAGTACACCTTGGCCGGATTCTCCATTGAAGGAGACAAAATTAAGCTGAAGCTATCTGGTTTGGAGATCAACTCTGAAAACTACATTGATATTCAGGTGGAATGGAGAGACCCATACAATGAAAAGAAGTTTGACTCTTTGGCTGATGTTGCCGGCAGGATGATAGACATTCACTACCATGACATGAAGAAAAAATTAACCGCAAGGAGGACCATACTCTGTGGGGATTCTGCCCACTGCCAGAAAAGCTTATCAAGTTTGCAGCAATAGATGCATTCGCAACATATGAGTCATGGAGAATCATCTACGATGTCATCATGGGACTAGACAGGGCAAAAAGAGACAAAGAAGCAAAGCAGAAGAAGAACAAGGCTGTAATCCAATGCAGCAACTAGAAATAATTCAGGGCTATGTTTTAGTTTCACTTTACATTAGTCGTTGTGTTGTTCTTTGTTTCATGTATGCAAGCTTTTGAATATGTCCATTGCTTCACATCGAACATTTCTTTTCTAAAAACAATGTCGTTTTAGAATTGTCATTAAATTTTATTTCTATTGTTTGCTTATGTATCACAGTTTGTTTCTGATCAATTGCTTTCACTGAACAAAGTATCCACAAAAGTAATTATAGAAAAAGAACATTAATAATAATATTTATAAAAGTAAAGTAAATACAGTTCACATAACAAATATAAGGCAATTCACAGAGTGTAAATATGAAGTGCAGTACGTGCACAAATGTAGAACGAAGGGGCTGTAGCAACTTTCGCTTAGTGCACAAAATACAAACTTGGTACGCACAATGCAGTACTCAACGTTAGTGCAAGTAGTACAAATGACATCATTTGTACTACAACGAAAAATATATACTCCAAAAGAAAAAAATGCTTCAGATAAGGAAAAAAATTAACAACCCAGTTACAACCAGGCCCCAGCCAGTCCCATAATAGGTCTCTCCAAAATGTGTGCACTTCTCCAAAGTCTTCCAAGGAAGTTCACTATATGTGCGCATGAAGTGCGGTACATGCTAAAGTCCCATAACCAGCACAAGACTATGACGAATGCAGTGCACATAGAGGCAACAACGTAGTGCACACCCGTACAGAACCCTGAAAAATGAAGTACAAAGTTATCTTGCTAAGCAGTACAAAACCTTGACGGACTCGCCTGCGCATGCGGCGCCGTGGCATGGCGCGTCGCCGCCTGCTCCGGCTCGTTCCAGGCTCGGCCTCAAAGGGGGGGACCCCCCTCCCCACCCCCTGCTCGGCCTCGAGCTAACGCACGCAGTGCGCTTGGTTGACAGGCACAGTGCAGACATTCTATTTTTCCAACAATAGGACACACGCAACCCCAGAGCCACACCCCTAAGATAGACAGGGAGGCGCACGGGTGTGACGGACTCGCCTGCGCATGCGGCGCCGCGGCACGCCGAGTCACCGCCTGCTCCGGCTCATTCCAGGCTCGGCCTCGCAGGGGGTGGGGAGGGGGTCACGACTCCCCCTCCCCACCCCCTGCTCGGCCTCGGGCTAACGCACGCAGTGCGCTTGGTTGACAGGCGCAGTGCGGACATTCTGTTTTCCAATAATAGGACGCACGCAACCCCAGAGCCACACCCCTAAGATAGACAGGGAGGCGCATGGGTGTGACGGACTCGCCTGCACATGCGGCGCCCCGGCACGCCGCGTTGCCGCCTGCTCCGGCTCGTTCCAGGCTCGGCCTCGTGCTAACGCACGCAGTGCGCTTGGTTGACAGGCGCAGTGCGGACAGTCTGTTTTTCCAACAATAGGACGCATGCAACCCCAGAGCCACACCACTAAGATAGACAGGGAGGCGCACGGGTGTGACGGACTCGCCTGCGCATGCGGCGGCGCAGCACGCCGCGTTGCCACCTGCTCCGGCTCATTCCAGGCTCGGCCTTGAGGGACCCCCCTCCCCACCCCCTGCTCGGCCTCGTGCTAACGCATGCAGTGCACTTGGTTGACAGGCGCAGTCCGGACATTCCGTTTTTCCAACAATAGGACGCATGCAAACCCAGAGCCAAACCCTAAGATAGACAGGGAGGCGCACGGGTGTGACGGACTCGCCTGCGCATGCGGCGCCGCAGCATGCCGCTTCGCCGCCTGCTCCGACTCGTACCAGGCTCGGCCTCCCCCCTGCTCGGCCTCGTGCTAACGCACGCAGTGCGTTGGTTGATAGGCGCAGTGCGGACATTCTGTTTTTCCAACCATAGGACGCACGCAACCCCAGAGCCACACCCCTAAGATAGACAAGGAGGCGCACGGGTGTGACGGACTCGCCTGCGCATGCGGCGCCGCGGCACGCCACGTCGCCGCCTGCTCCGGCTCGTTCCAGGCTTGGCCTCGCAGCTAACGCACGCAGTACGCTTGGTTGACAGGCGCAGTGCGGACATTCTGTTTTTCCAACAATAGGTCGCACGCAACCCAGAGCCACACCCCAAAGATTGACAGGGAGGCGCACGGGTGTGATGGACTCGCCTGCGCATGCGGCGCTGTGGCACGCCGCGTCGCCGCCTGCTCCGACTCGTTCCAGGCTCGGCCTCGCAGGGGGGTGGGGAGGGGGGTCACGACACCCCTCCCCACCCGCTGCTCGGCCTCATGCTAACGCACGCAGTGCGCTTGGTTGACAGGCGCAGTGCGGACATTCTGTTTTTCCAATAATAGGACGCACGCAAGCCCAGAGCCACACCCTTAAGATAGAAAGGGAGGCGCACGGGTGTGACAGACTCGCCTGCGCATGCGGCGCCGCGGCACACCGCGTCGCCGCCTGCTCCGGCTCGTTCCAGGCTCGGCCTTGCAGGGGGGTGGGGAGGGGGATCACAACCCACCGTCCCCACCCCCTGCTCGGCCTCGCGCTAACGCACGCAGTGCGCTTGGTTGACAGGCGCAGTGCGGACATTCTGTTTTTCCAACAATAGGACGCACGCAACCCCAGAGCCACACCACTAAGATAGACAGGGAGGCGCACGGGTGTGATGGGCTTGCCTGCGCATGCGGCGGCACAGCACGCCGCTTCGCCGCCTGCTTTGGCTCATTCCAGGCTCGGCCTCGAGGGACCCCCCCCTCCCCACCCCCTGCTCGGCCTCGCGCTAATGCATGCAGTGCGCTTGGTTGACAGGCGCAGTGCGGACATTCTGTTTTTCCAACAATAGGACGCACGCGACCCAGAGCCACACCCCTAAGATTGACAGGGAGGCGCATGGGTGTGATGGACTCGCCTGCGCATGCGGTGCCGTGGCACGCCGCGTCGCCGCCTGCTCCGGCTTGTTCCAGGCTCGGCCTCGCAGGGCGGTGGGGATGGGGGTCACGACCCCCCCTCCCCACCCCCTGTTCGGCCTCGCTCTAACGCACGCAGTGCGCATGGTTGACAGGCGCAGTGCGGACATTCTGTTTTTCCAACAACAGGACGCACGCAACCCCAGAGCCACACCCCTAAGATAGACAGGGGGCGCACGGGTGTGACGGACTCGCCTGCGCATGCGGCACCGCAGCATGCCACGTCGTCCCCTGCTCCGGCTCGTTGCAGACTCGGCCTCGCAAGGGGGTGGGGAGGGGGGTCACGAACCCCCCTCCCCAACCCCTGCTCGGCCTCGCGCTAACGCACGCAGTGCGCTTGGTTGACAGGCGTAGTGCGGACATTTTGTTTTTCCAACAATAGGACGCACGCAACCCCAGAGCCACACCCCTAAGATAGATAGTGAGGCGCACGGGTGTGACGGACTCGCCTGCGCATGCGGCGCCGCGGCACGCCGCGTCGCCGCCTACTCCAGTTCGTTCCAGGCTCGTCCTCTTAGGAGGTGGGGAGGGGGTCACGACCGCCCTCTACAACCCCTGCTCGGCCTCGCGCTAACACATGCAGTGCGCTTGGTTGATAGGCGTAGAGCGGACATTCTATTTTTCCAACAATAGGACACACGCAACCCCAGAGCCACACCCCTCAGATAGACATGGAGGCGCACAGGTGTGACGGACTCGCCTGCGCATGCGGCGCCGCGGCACGCCGCGTCGCCGCCTGCTCCGGCTCGTTCCAGGCTCGGCCTTGCAGGGGGGTGGGGAGGGGGTCACGACCCCCCCTTCCCACCCCCTGCTCGGCCTCGCGCTAACGCACGCAGTGCGCTTGGTTGACATGCGCAGTGCGGATATTCTGTTTTTCCAACAATAGGACGCACGCAACCCCAGAGCCACACCCATAAGATAGACAGGGAGGCGCACGGGTGTGACGGACTCGCCTGCGCATGCGGCGGCGTAGCACGCCGCGTCGCCAGCTGCTCCGGCTCATTCCAGGCTCGGCCTTGCAGGGGCGTGGGGAGGGGGTCACGACCCCCCCTTCCCACCCCCTGCTCGGCCTCGCGGTAACGCACGCAGTGCGCTTGGTTGACATGCGCAGTGCGGATATTCTGTTTTTCCAACAATAGGACGCATGCAACCCCAGAGCCACACCCCTAAGATAGACAGGGAGGCGCACAGGTGTGACGGACTCGCCTGCGCATGCGGCGGCGCAGCACGCCGCGTCGCCACCTGCTCCGGCTCATTCCAGGCTCGGCCTCGAGGGACCCCCCTCCCCACCCCCTGCTCGGCCTCGCGCTAACGCACGCAGTGCGCTTGGTTGACAGGCACAGTGCTAACATTCCTTTTTCCAACAATAGGACGCACGCAACCCCAGAGCCAAACCCCTAAGATCGACAGGGAGGCGCACGGGTGTGACGGACTCGCCTGAGCATGCGGCGCCGCAGCACGCCGCTTCGCCGCCTGCTCCGACTCGTTCCAGGCTCGGCCTCCCCCTGCTCAGCCTCGTGCTAACGCACGCAGTGCGCTTGGTTGATAGGCGCAGTGCGGACATTCTGTTTTTCCAACAATAGGACGCACGCAACCCCAGAGCCACACCCCTAAGATAGACAGGGAGGCGCACGGGTGTGACGGACTCGCCTGCGCATGCGGCGCCGCGGCACGCCGCGTCGCCGCCTGCTCCGGCTCGTTCCAGGCTCGGCCTCGCAGCTAACGCACGCAGTGCGCTTGGTTGACAGGCGCAGTGCGGACATTCTGTTTTTCCAACAATAGGACGCACGCAACCTAGAGCCACACCCCAAAGATTGACAGGGAGGCGCACGGGTGTGATGGACTCGCCTGCGCATGCAGCGTCGTGGCACGCCGCGTCATCGCCTGCTCCGACTCGTTCCAGGCTCGGCCTCGCAGGGGGGTGGGGAGGGGGGTCACGACCGTCCCTCCCCACCCGCTGCTCGGCCTCATGCTAACGCACGCAGTGCGCTTGGTTGACACGCGCAGTGCGAACATTCTGTTTTTCCAATAATAGGATGCACGCAACCCCAGAGCCACACCTTTAAGATAGACAGGGAGGCGCACGGGTGTGATGGACAAGCCTGGCATGCGGCGCATGCGGCGCCGCGGCACGCCGCGTCGCCGCCTGCTCCTGCTCGTTCCAGGCTCGGCCTTGCAGGGGGGGTGGGGAGGGGGGTCACGACCCACCCTCCCCACCCCCTGCGCGGCCTCGCGCTAATGCACGCAGTGCGCTTGGTTGACAGGCGCAGTGCAGACATTCTGTTTTTCCAAAAATAGGACGCACGCAACCCCAGAGCCACACCCCTAAGATAGACAGGGAGGCGCACGGGTGTGACGGGCTCGCCTGCGGATGCGGCGGCGCAGCACGCCGCGTCGCCGCCTGCTTTGGCTCATTCCAGGCTCGGCCTCGAGGGACCCCCCCTCCCCACCCCCTCCTCGGCCTCGCGCTAATGCACGCAGTGCGCTTGGTTGACAGGCGCAGTGCGGACATTCTATTTTTCCAACAATAGGACGCACGCAACCCAGAGCCACACCCCTAAGATTGACAGGGAGGCGCATGGGTGTGATGGACTCGCCTGCGCATGCGGCGCCGTGGCACGCCGCGTCGCCGCCTGCTCCTGCTCGTTCCAGGCTCGGCCTCGCAGGGCGGTGGGGAGGGGGGTCATGACCCCCCCACCCACCCCCTTCTCGGCCTCGGGCTAACGCACGCAGTGCGCATGGTTGACAGGCGCAGTGCGGACATTCTGTTTTTCCAACAACAGGACGCAACCAACCCCAGAGCCACACCCCTAAGATAGAAAGGGAGGCGCACGGGTGTGACGGACTCGCCTGCGCATGCGGCGCCGTAGCATGCCGCGTCGTCGCCTGCTCCGGCTCGTTGCAGACTCGGCCTCGCAGGGGGGTGGGGAGGGGGGTCACGAACCCCGCTCCCCAACCCCTGCTCGGCCTCGCGCTAACGCACGCAGTGCGCTTGGTTGACAGGCGCAGTGCGGACAATTTGTTTTTCCAACAATAGGACGCACGCAACCCCAGAGCCACACCCCTAAGATAGATAGTGAGGCGCACGGGTGTG
The DNA here is from genome assembly GCF_003073215.2 of Triticum urartu. Lineage (NCBI taxonomy): Eukaryota > Viridiplantae > Streptophyta > Magnoliopsida > Poales > Poaceae > Triticum > Triticum urartu. The sequence goes on along the minus strand of NC_053027.1, from coordinate 320,121,966 downwards.
ATGGACTCGCCTACGCATGCGGCGCCGCGGCACGCAGCGTCGCCGCCTGCTCCGGTTCGTTCCAGGCTCGGCCTCTTAGGAGGTGGGGAGGGGGTCACGACCGCCCTCCACAACCCCTGCTCGGCCTCGCGCTAACACATGCAGTGCGCTAGGTTGACAGGCGTAGAGCGGGCATTCTATTTTTCCAACAATAGGACACACGCAACCCCAGAGCCACACCCCTCAGATAGACATGGAGGCGCACAGGTGTGACGGACTCGCCTGCGCATGCGGCGCCGCGGCACGCCGTGTCGCCGCCTGCTCCGGCTCGATCCAGGCTCGGCCTCGCAGGGGGTTGGGGACGGGGGTCACGACCCCCCCTCCCCACCCCCTGCTCGGCCTCGCGCTAACGCACACAGTGTGCTTGGTTGATAGGCGCAGTGCGGACATTCTGTTTTTCCAACAATAGGACGCACGCAACCCCAGAGCCACACCCCTCAGATAGACAGGGAGGCGCACGGATGTGATGGACTCGCCTGTGCATGCGGCGCCGCGGCACGCCGCGTCGCCGCCTGCTCCGGCTCGTTCCAGGCTCGGCCTTGCAGGGGGTGGGGAGGGGGTCACGACCCCCCCTCCCCACCCCTTGCATGGCCTCGCGCAAACGCACGTAGTGCGCTTGGTTGACGTGCGCAGTGCGGATATTCTGTTTTTCCAACAATAGGACGCACGCAACCCCAGAGCCACACCCCTAAGATAGACAGGGAGGCGCACGGGTGTGACGGACTCGCCTGCGCATGCGGCGCCGCAGCACGCCGCGTCGCCGCCTGCTCCGGCTCGTTCCAGGCTCGGCCTCATGGGGGGTGGGAAGGGGGGTCACGACCCCCGTCCCCACCTCCTGCTCGGCCTCGCGCTAACAAACACAGTGCGCTTGGTTGACAGGCGCAGTGCGAACATTCTGTTTTTCTAAGAATAGGACGCACGCAACCCCAGAGCCACACCCCAAAGATAGACAGGGAGGCGCACGGGTGTGACGGACTCGCCTGCGCATGCGGCGGCGTGGCACGCCGCTTCACCGCCTGCTCGGACTAGTTCCAGGCTCGGCCTCGCAGGAGGGGTGGGGAGGGGGGTCACGACCCCCCCACCCCCCTGCTCGGCCTCGCGCTAACGCACGCAGTGCGCTTGGTTGACAGGCGTAGTGCGGACATTCCGTTTTTCCAACAATAGGACGCACGCAACCCTAGAGCCAAACCCCTAAGATAGACAGGGAGGCGCACGGGTGTGACGGACTCGCCTGCGCATGCGTCGCCGCAGCACGCCGCGTCGCCGCCTGCTCCGACGCGTTCCAGGCTCGGCCTCCCCCCTGCTCAGCCTCGTGCTAATGCACGCAGTGCGCTTGGTTGATAGGCGCAGGGCGGACATTCTGTTTTTCCAACAATAGGACGCACGCAACCCCAGAGCCACACCCCTAAGATAGACAGGGAGGCGCACGGGTGTGACGGACTCGCCTACGCATGCGGCGCCGCAGCATGCCGCGTCGTCGCCTGCTCCGGCTCGTTGCAGACTCGGCCTCGCAGGGGGGTGTGGAGGGGGGTCACGAACCCCCCTCCCCAACCCCTGCTCGGCCTCGCGCTAACGCACGCAGTGCGCTTGGTTGACAGGCGCAGTGCGGACATTCTGTTTTTCCAACAACAGGACGCACGCAACCCCAGAGCCACACCATTAAGATAGACAGGGAGGCGCACGGGTGTGACGGACTCGCCTGCGCATGCGGCCCCGCAGCACGCCGCGTCGCCGCCTGCTCCGGCTCGTTCCAGGCTCGGCCTCATGGGAGGGTGGGGAGGGGGGTCACGACCCCCCCCACCCCCCTGCTCGGCCTCGCGCTAACGCACGCAGTGCGCTTGGTTGACAGGCGCAGTGCGAACATTCTGTTTTTCTAAGAGTAGGACGCACGCAACCCCAGAGCCACACCCCAAAGATAGACAGGGAGGCGCACGGGTGTGACGGACTCGCCTGCGCATGCGGCGCCGCAGCACGCCGCGTCGCCGTCTGCTCCGACTCGTTCCAGGCTCGGCCTCCCCCCTGCTCGGCCTCGTGCTGACGCACGCAGTGCGCTTGGTTGATAGGCGCAGTGCAGACATTCTGTTTTTCCAACAATAGGACGCACGCAACCCCAGAGCGACACCCCTAAGATAGACAGGGAGGCGCACGGGTGTGACGGACTCGCCTGCGCAAGCGGCGCCGCGGCGCGCTGCGTCGCCGCCTGCTCCGGCTCGTTCGAGGCTCGGCCTCGCAGCTAACGCATGCAGTGCGCTTGGTTGACAGGCGCAGTGCGGACATTTTGTTTCCAACAACAGGACGCACGCAACCCCAGAGCCACACCCCTAAGATAGACAGGGAAACGCACGGGTGTGACGGACTCGCCTGCGCATGCGGCGCCGCAGCATGCCGCGTCGTCGCCTGCTCCGGCTCATTGCAGACTCGACCTCGCAGGGGGGTGGGGTGGGGGGTCACGAACCCCCCTCCCCAACCCCTGCTCGGCCTCGCGCTAACGCACATAGTGCGCTTGGTTGACAGGCGCAGTGCGGACACTTTGTTTTTCCAACAATAGGACGCACGCAACCCCAGAGCCACACCCCTAAGACAGATAGTGAGGCGCACGGGTGTGACGGACTCGTCTGCGCATGCGGCGCCGCGGCACACCGCGGCGCCGCCTGCTCCGGTTCGTTCCAGGCTCGGCCTCTTAGGAGGTGGGGAGGGGGTCACGACCGCCCTCCACAACCCCTGCTCGGCCTCGCGCTAACGTACGCAGTGCGCTTGGTTGACAGGCGCAGTGCGGACATTTTGTTTTTCCAACAGTAGGACGCATGCAACCCCAGAGCCACACCCCTAAGATAGACAGGGAGGCGCACAGGTGTGACGAGCTCGCCTGCGCATGCGGCGGCGCAGCACGCCGCGTCGCCGCCTGCTTTGGCTCATTCCAGGCTCGGCCTCTCACGACCCCCCCTCCCCACCCCCTGCTCGGCCTCGCGCTAATGCACGCAGTGCGCTTGGTTGACAGGTGCAGTGCGGACATTCTGTTTTTCCAACAATAGGACGCACGCAACCCAGAGCCACACCCATAAGATTGACAGGGAGGCGCACGGGTGTGACGGACTCGCCTGCGCATGCGGTGGCGCAGCATGCCGCGTCGTCGCCTGCTCCGGCTCGTTGCAGACTCGGCCTCACAGGGGGGTGGGGAGGGGGGTCACGAACCCCCCTCCCCAACCCCTGTGAGGCCGAGTCTAAACACATGCAGTGCGCTTGGTTGACAGGCGCAGTGCGGACATTTTGTTTTTCCAACAATAGGACGCACGCAACCCCAGAGCCACACCCCTAAGATAGATAGTGAGGCGCACGGGTGTGGCGGACTCGCCTGCGCATGCAGCGCCGCGGCACGCCGCGTCGCCGCCTGCTCCGGTTCGTTCCAGGCTCGGCCTCCTAGGAGGTGGGGAGGGGGTCACGACCGCCCTCCACAACCCCTGCTCGGCCTCGCGCTAACACATGCAGTGCGCTTGGTTGACAGGCGTAGAGCAGACATTCTATTTTTCCAACAATAGGACACACGCAACCCCAGAGCCACACCCCACAGATAGACATGGAGGCGCACAGGTGTGACGGACTCGCCTGCGCATGCGGCGCCGCGGCACGCCGCGTCGCCGCCTGCTCCGGCTCGTTCCAGGCTCGGCCTCGCAGGGGGGTTGGGGAGGGGGGTCACGACCCCCCCTCCCCACCCCCTGCTCGGCCTCGCGCTAACGCACACAGTGCGCTTGGTAGATAGGCGCAGTGCGGACCTTCTGTTTTTCCAACAATAGGACGCACGCAACCCAGAGCCACACCCCTCAGATAGACAGGGAGGCGCACGGGTATGACGGACTCGCCTGCGCATGCAGCGCCGCGGCACGCAGCGTCGCCGCCTGCTCCGGCTCGTTCCAGGCTCGGCCTCATGGGGGAGTGGGGAGGGGGTCACGACCCCCCCTTCCCACCTCCTGCTCGGCCTCGCGCTAACGCACGCAGTGCGCTTGGTTGACATGCGCAGTGCGGATATTCTGTTTTTCCAACAATGGGACGCATGCAACCTAGAGCCACACCCCTAAGATAGACAGGGAGGCACACGGGTGTGACGGACTCGCCTGCGCATGCGGCGCCAGAGCACGCCACGTCGCCGCCTGCTCCGGCTCGTTCCAGGCTCGGCCTCATGGGGGAGTGGGGAGGGGGTCACGACCCCCCGTCCCCACCTCCTGCTCGGCCTCGCGCTAACAAACGCAGTGCGCTTGGTTGAGAGGCGCAGTGCGAACATTCTGTTTTTCTAAGAATAGGACGCACGCAACCCCAGAGCCACACCCCAAAGATAGACAGGGAGGCGCACGGGTGTGACGGACTTGCCTGCGCATGCGGCGCCGCGGCACGCCGCTTCGCCGCCTGCTCCGACTAGTTCCAGGCTCGGCATCGCAGGGGGGTGGGGAGGGGGTCACGACCCCCCCCCCCACCCCCTGCTCGGCCTCGCGCTAACGCACGCAGTGCGCTTGGTTGACAGGCGCAGTGCGGACATTCCGTTTTCCCATCAATAGGACGCACGCAACCCCAGAGCCAAACCCCTAAGATAGACAGGGAGGCGCACGGGTGTGACGGACTCGCCTGCGCATGCGGCGCCGCAGCACGCCGCGTCGCCGCCTGCTCCGACTCGTTCCAGGCTCGGCCTCCCCCCTGCTCGGCCTCGTGCTAACGCACGCAGTGCGCTTGGTTGATAGGCGCAGTGCGGACATTCTGTTTTTCCAACAATAGGACACACGCAACCCCAAAGCCACACCCCTAAGATAGACAGGGAGGCTCACGGGTGTGACGGACTTGCCTGCGCATGCGGCGCCGCGGCACGCCGCGTCGCAGCCTGCTCCGGCTTGTTCCAGGCTCGGCCTCGCAGCTAACGCACGCAGTGCGCTTGGTTGACAGGCGCAGTGCAGACATTCTGTTTTTCCAACAATACGACGCACGCAACCCAGAGCCACACCCCAAAGATTGACAGGGAGGCGCACGGGTGTGATGGACTCACCTGCGCATGCGGCGACGTGGCACGCCGCGTCGCCGCCTGCTCCGACTCGTTCCAGGCTCGGCCTCGCAGGGGGGTGGGGAGGGGGTCACGACCCCTCCTCCCCACCCGCTGCTCGGCCTCATGCTAATGCACGCAGTGCCCTTGGTTGACAGGCGCAGTGCGGACATTCTGTTTTTCCAACAATAGGACGCACGCAACCCCAGAGCCACACCCCTAAGATAGACAGGGAGGCGCACGGGTGTGACGGAATCGCCTGCGCATGCGGCGCCGCGGCACGCCGCGTCGCCGCCTGCTCCGGCTCGTTCTAGGCTCGGCCTTGCAGGGGGGCGGGGCGGGGGTTCACGACCCCCCCTCCCCACCCCCTGCTCGGCCTCGCGCTAACGCACGCAGTGCGCTTGGTTAACAGGCGCAGTGCGGACATTCTGTTTTTTCCAACGATAGGATGCACGCAACCCCAGAGCCACACCCCTAAGATTGACAGTGAGGCGCACGGGTGTGATGGACTCGCCTGCACATGCGGCGCCGCGGCACGCCACGTCGCCTCCTGCTCCGGCCCGTTCTAGGCTCGGCCTCGCGGGGGGGTGGGGAGGGGGGTCACGACCCACCTGCCCCTTGCTCGGAATCGAGCTAACGCACGTAGTGCGCTTGGTTGACAGGCGCAGTGCAGACATTCTATTCTTCCACCAATAGGACACACGCAACCCCAGAGCCACACCCCTAAGATAGACAGGGAGGCGCACGGGTGTGATGGATTCTCCACCGCATGCGGCGCCTCCGGCTTGTTCCAGATTCGGCCTCGCAGGGGGCTGGGGAGTGGGGTCACGACCCCACTCCCCACCCCCTGCTCGGCCTCGCGCTAACTCACGCAGTGCACTTGGTTGACAGGCGCAGTGCGGACATTCTGTTTTTCCAACAATAGGACGCACGCAACCCTAGAGCCACACCCCTAAGATAGACAGGGAGGCGCACGGGTGTGACGGACTCGCCTGCACATGCGGCGTCACGGCACGCCGCGTCGCCGCCTACTCCGGTTCATTCCAGGCTCGGCCTCGCAGGGGGGTGGGGAGGATGGGTCATGACCCCCCCCCCCCTCCCCACCCCCTGTCGGCCTCGGGCTAACTCACGCAGTGCGCTTGGTTGACAGGCGTAGTGCGGACATTCTGTTTTTCCAACAATAGGACGCACGCAACCCCAGAGCCACACCACTAAGATAGAGAGGGAGGCGCACAGGTGTGACGGACTCGCCTGCGCATGTGGCGACGCAGCACGCCGCGTCGCCGCCTGCTCCGGCTCATTCCAGGCTCGGCCTCAAGGGACCCCCCCTACCCACCCCCTGCTCGGCCTTGCGCTAACGCACGCAGTGCGCTTGGTTGACAGGCGCAGTGCGGACATTCTGTTTTTCCAACAATAGGACGCACGCAAACCAGAGCCACACCCCTAAGATTGACAGGGAGAAGCATGGGTGTGATGGACTCGCCTACGCATGCTGCGCCGTGGCACGCCGCGTCGCCGCCTGCTCCGGCTCGTTCCAGGCTCGGCCTCGCAGGGGGGTGGGGAGGGGGTCACGACCCCCCTCCCCATCCCCTGCTCGGCCTCGCGCTAATGCACGAAGTGCGCATGGTTGACAGGCGCCGTACGGACATTCTATTTTTCCAACAACAGTATGCACGCAACCCTAGAGCCACACCCCTAAGATAGACAGGGAGGCGCATGGGTGTGACGGACTCGCCTGCGCATGCGGCGCTGCGGCCGCCGCGTCGTCGCCTGCTCCGGCTCGTTACAGACTCGGCCACCGCAGGGGGGTGGGGAGGGGGGTCACGAACCCCCTCCCCAACCCCTGCTCAGCCTCATGCTAACGCACGCAGTGCGCTTAGTTGACAGGCGCAGTGCGGACATTTTGTTTTTCCAACAACAGGACGCACGCAACCCCAGAGCCACACCCCTAAGATAGACAGGGAGGCGCACGGGTGTGACGGAATCGCCTGCGCATGCGGCGCTGCGGCACGCTGCGTCGCCGCCTGCTCCGGTTCGTTCCAGGCTCAGCCTCGCAGGGGGGTGGGGAGGGCGGTCACGACCCCCCTCCACAACCCCTGCTCGGCCTCGCGCTAACACACTCAGTGCGCTTGGTTGACAGGCGCAGAGCGGACATTCTGTTTTTCCAACAATAGAACACACGCAACCCCAGAGCCACACCCCTCAGATAGACAGGGATGCGCACAGGTGTGACAGACTCGCCTGCGCATGCGGCGTCGCGGCACGCCGAGTCGCCGCCTGCTCCGGCTCGTTCCAGGCTCGGCCTCGCAGGGGGGTTGGGGAGGGGGGTCACGACCCCCCCTCCCCACCCCCTGCTTGGCCTCGCGCTAACACTCGCAGTGCGCTTGGTTGATAGGCGCAGTGCGAACATTCTGTTTTTCCAACAATAGGACACACGCAACCCCAGAGCCACAACCCTCAGATGGACATGGAGGCGCACAGGTGTGACGGACTCGCCCGCGCATGCGGCGTCGCGGCACGCCGCGTCGCCGCCTGCTCCGGCTCGTTCCAGGCTCGGCCTCGCAGGGGGGTTGGGGAGGGGGGTCACGACCCCGCGTCCCCACCCCCTACTCGGCCACGCGCTAAGGCACATAGTGCGCTTGGTTTATAGGCGCAGTGTGGACATTCTGTTTTTCCAAATATAGGACGCGCGCAACCCCAGAGCCACACCCCTCAGATAGACAGGGAGGCGCGCGGGTGTGACGGACTCGCCTGCGCATGTGGCGCCGCGGCACGCCGCGTCGCCGCCTGCTCCGGCTCGTTCCAGACTCGGCCTTGCGGGGGGGTGGGGAGGGGGGTCACGACCCCCCCTGCCCACCCCCTGCTCGGCCTCGCGCTAACGCACGCAGTGCGCTTGGTTGACAGGCGCAGTGCGGATATTCTGTTTTTCCAACAATAGGACGCACGCAACCCCAGAGCCACACCCCTAAGATAGACAGGGAGGCGCACGGGTCTGACGGACTCGCCTGCGCATGCGGCGCTGCGGCATGCCGCTTCGCCGCCTGCTCCGACTAGTTCCAGGCTCGGCCTCGCAGGGGGGGTGGGGAGGGGGGTCAAGACCCCCCCTCCCCACCCCCCTGCTCAGCCTCGCGCTAACGCACGCAGTGCACTTGGTTGACAGGCACAGTGAGGACATTCTATTTTTCCAACAATAGGACGCACGCAACCCCAGAGCCACACCCCTAAGATAGACAGGGAGGCGCACGGGTGTGACGGACTCGCCTGCGCATGCGGAGCCGCGGCACGCCGCGTCGCCACCTGCTCCGCCTCGTTCCAGGCTCAGCCTCGCAGGAGGTTGGGGAGGGGGGTCACGACCCCCCCACCCCACCTCCTACTCGGCCTCGCACTAACGCACGCAGTGCGCTTGGTTGACAGGCGCAGTGCGGACATTCTATTTTTCTAAGAATAGGAGGCACGCAACCCCAGAGCTACACCCCTAAGATAGACAGGGAGGCGCACGGGTGTGACGGACTCGCCTGTGCATGCGTCGCCGCGGCACGCCGCTTCGCCGCCTGCTCCAACTCGTTCCAGGCTCGGCCTCGCGCTAATGCACGCAGTGCGCTTGGTTGACAGGCGCAGTGCGGACATTTTGTTTTTTCCGACAATAGGACGCACGCAACCCAGAGCCACACCGCTAAGATTGACAGGGATGCGCATGGGTGTGATGGACTCGCGTGCGCATGCGGCGCCTTGGCACGCCGCGTCGCCGCCTGCTCCGGCTCGTTCCAGGCTTGGCCTCACAGGGCGGTGGGGAGGGGGGTCACGACCCCCCCCTCCACACCCCCTGCTCGGCCTCGCGCTAACACACACAGTGCGCATGGTTGACAGGCGCAGTGCGGACATTCTGTTTTTCCAACAACAGGACGCACGCAACCCCAGAGCCACACCCTAAGATAGACAGGGAGGCGCACGGGTGTGACGGACTCGCCTGCGCATGCGGCGCTGCAGCATGCCGCGTCGTCGCCTGCTCCGGCTCGTTGCAGACTCGGCCTCGCAGGGGGGTGGCGAGGAGGGTCACGAACCCCCCTCCCCAACCCCTGCTCGGCCTCGCGCTAACGCACGCAGTGCGCTTGGTTGACAGGCGCAGTGCGGACATTTTGTTTTTCCAACAATAGGATGCACGCAACCCAGAGCCACACCCCTAAGATAGACAGGGAGGCTTACGGGTGTGACGGAATCGCCTGCGCGTGCGGCGCCGCGGCACGCCGCGTCGCTGCCTGCTCTGGTTTGTTCCAGGCTCGCCTCGCAGGGGGATGGGGAGGGGGTCACGACCCCCTCCCCACCCCCTGCTCGGCCTCGCGCTAACGCACGCAGTGCGCTTGGTTGATAGGCACAGTGCGGACATTCTGTTTTTCCAACAATAGGAAGCACGCAACCCTAGAGTCACACCCCTCAGATTGACAGGGAGGCGCACAGGTGTGACGGACTAGCCTGCGCATGCGGCGCCGCGGCACGCCGCGTCGCCGCCTGCTCCGGCTCGTTCCAGGCACTGCCTCGCAGGGGGTCTGGGGAGGGGGGTCACGACCCCCTCTCCCCACCCCCTGCTCGGCCTCGCGCTAACGCACGCAGTGCACTTGGTTGACAGGCGCAATGCGGACATTCTGTTTTTCCAACAATAGGACGCACGCAATCCAGAGCCACACCCTTTAGATAGACAGGGAGGCGCACGGGTGTGATGGACTCGCCTGCGCATGCGGCGCCGCGGCACGCCGCTTCGCCGCCTGCTCCGGCCCGTTCCAGGCTCGGCCTTGCTAGGGGGAGGGGAGGGGGGTCACGACCCCCCCTTCCCACCCTCTACTCGGCCTCACGCTAACGCACGGAGTGCGCTTGGTTAACAGGTGTAGTGCGGACATTCTGTTTTTCCAACAAGAGGATGCACGCAACCCCAGAGCCACACCCCTAAGATTGACAGGGAGGCGCACGGGTGTGATGGACTCGCCTGCACATGCGGCACCGCGGCACGCCGCGTCGCCGCCTGCTCCGGCTCGTTCTAGGCTCGGCCTCGCGGGGGGGATGGGGAGGGGGGTCACGACCCCCCTGCCCCCTGCTCGGCCTCGCGCTAACGCACGTAGTGCGCTTGGTTGACACGCGAAGTGCGGACATTCTATTCTTCCACCAATAGGACGCACGCAACCCAGAGCCACACCCCTAAGATAGACAGGGAGGCGCACGGGTGTGACGGATTCGCCTCCACATGCGGCGCCTCCGGCTCGTTCCAGACTCGGCCTCGCAGGGGGCTGGGGAGGGGTGGTCACGACCCCCCTCCCCACCCCCTCCTCAACCTCGCGCTAACTCACGCAGTGCGCTTGGTTGACAGGCGCAGTGCGGACATTCTATTTTTCCACCAATACGACACACGCAACCCAGAGCCACACCCCTAAGATAGACAGGGAGGCGCACGGGTGTGACAGACTCGCCTGCACATGCGGCGTCACTGCACGCCGCGTCGCCGCCTGCTCCGGTTCATTCCAGGCTCGGCCCCGCAGGGGGTGGGGAGGATGGGTCATGACCCCCCCTCCCCACCCCCTGCTCGGCCTCGCGGTAACGCACGAAGTGCGCTTGGTTGACAGGCACAGTGCGGACATTCTATTTTTCCAACAATAGGACGCACGCAACCCTAGAGCCACACCCCTAAGATAGACAGGGAGGCGCACGGGTGTGACGGACTCGCCTGCGCATGCGGCGCCGTGGCACGCCGCGTCACCGCCTGCTCCGGCTCGTTCCAGGCTCGGCCTCGCGGGGGTGGGGAGGGTGGTCACGACCCCCCCTCCCCACCCCCTGCTCGGCCTCGCGCTAACGCATGCAGTGCGCTTGGTTGACAAGCGCAGTGTGGACATTCTGTTTTTCCAACAATAGGACGCACGCAACCCAGAGCCACACCCCTAAGATAGATAGGGAGGCGCACGGGTGTGACGGACTCGCGTGCGCATGTGGCGCTGCGGCACACCGCTTCGCCGCCTGCTCCGGCTCGTTCTAGGCTCGGCCTCACAGGGGGGTGGGGGGTCACGAACCCCCCTCCCCACCCCCCTGCTCGGCCTCGAGCTAACGCACGCAGTGCGCTTGGTTGACAGGCGCGGTGCGGACATTCTGTTTTTCTAAGAATAGGACGCACGCAACCCCAGAGCCACACCCCTAAGATAGACAGGGAAGCGCACGGCTGTGACGGACTCGCCTCCGCATGCGGCGCCGCGGCACGCAGCGTCGCCCCTGCTCTAGCTCGTTCCAGGCTCGGCCTCGCAGAAGGGTGGGGAGGGGGGTCACGACCCCCCCTCCCCACCCCCTGCTCGGCTTCGCGCTAACGCACTCAGTGCGCTTGGTTGACAGGCGCAGTGCGGACATGCTGTTTTTCCAATAATAGGATGCACGCAACCCAAAGCCACACCCCTAAGATTGACAGGGAGGTGCACGGCTGTGATGGACTCGCCTGCGCATGCGGCGCCGCGGCACGCCGCGTCGTCGCCTGCTCCGGCACGTTCCAGGCTCGGCCTCGCAGGGAGCTTGGGGAGGGGGTTCACGACCCCCCTCCCCACCCTCCTGCTCGGCCTCGCGTTGACGCACGTAGTGCGCTTGGTTGACAGGCGCAGTGCAGACATTCTGTTTTCCCAACAATAGGATGCACACAACCCTAGAGCCACACCCCTAAGATAGACAGGGAGGCGCACGGGTGTGACGGACTCGCCTGCGCATGCGGCGCCACGGCACGCCGCGTCGCCTCCTGCTCCGGCTCGTTCCAGGCTCGGCCTCGTAGGAGGGTGGGGGGTCACGAACCCCCCTCCCCACGCCCCTGCTCGGCATCGCGCTAACGCACGCAGTGCGCTTGGTTGATAGGCGCAGTGTGGACATTCTGTTTTTCCAACAATAGGACGCACGCAACCCCACAGCCACACCCCTAAGATAGACAGGGAAGCGCACGGGTGTGACGGACTCGCCTCCGCATGCTGCACCGCGGCACGCCGCGTCGCCGCCTGCTCCGGCTCGTTCCAGGCTCGGCCTCGCAGGGGGGTGGGGAGGATGGGTCATGACCCCCTCCCCACCCCCTGCTCGGCCTCGCGCTAACGCACGCAGTACGCTTGGTTTACAGACGCAGTGCAGACATTCTGTTTTTCCATCAATAGGACGCACGCAACCCAGGGCCACACCCCTAAGATAGACAGGGAGGCGCACGGGTGTGACGGACTCGCCCGCGCATGCGGCGCCGCGGCTCGCCGCGGCGCCTCCTGCTCCGGCTTGTTCCAGGCTCGGCCCACGCAGTGCGCTTGGTTGACAAGCGCAATGCAGACATTCTATTTTTCCAACAATAGGACGCACGCAACCCAGAGCCACACCCCCAAGATAAACAGGGAAGCGCACGGGTGTGACGGACTTCCCTGCGCATGCCGTGCCGCGGCACGCCGCTTCGCCGGCTGCTCCGGCTCGTTCCAGGCTCAACCTCGCATGGGGTGGGGAGGGGGGTTGACCCCCCTCCCCACCCCCTGCTCAGCCTCGCACTAACGCACGTACTGTGCTTGGTTGATAGGCGCAGTGCGGACATTCTGTTTTTCCAACAATAGGACGCACGCAACCGCAGAGCCACACCCCTAAGATAGACAGGGAGGCACACGGGTGTGACGGACTCGCCTGTGCATGCGGCGCCGCGGCACGCCGCGTCGCCTCCTGGTCCAGCTCATTCCTGGCTCGGCGTCGCAGGGGGTGGGGAGGGAGGTCACGACGCCCCTCCCCACCCCCTGCTCAGCCTCGCACTAACGCACTCAGTGCACTTGGTTGACAGGCGCAGTTCGGACAAGCTGTTTTTCCAACAATAGGACGCACGCAACCCCAGAGTCACACCCCTAAGATTGATAGGGAGGCGCACGGGTGTGACGGACTCGCCTGCGCATGTGGCGCCGCGGCTCGCCGCGTCGCCGCCTGCTCCGGCTCGTTCCAGGCTTGGCCTCGCATGGGGGTGGGGAGGATGGGTTATGACCCCCCTCCCCACCCCCTGCTCGGCCTCGCTCTAACGCACACAGTGCGCTTGGTTGACAGGCGCAGTGCGGACATTCTGTTTTTCCAACAATAGGACGCACGCAACCCCAGAGCCACACCCCTAAGATAGACAGGGAGGCGCACGGGTGTGACGGACTCGCCTGCACATGCGGCGTCGCGGCACGCCGCGTCGCCGCCTGCTCCGGTTCATTCCAGGCTTGGCCTCGCATGGGGGTGGGGAGGATGGGTCATGACCCCCCATCCCCAGCCCCTGCTCGGCCTCGCGCTAACGCACGCAGTGCGCTTGGTTGACAGGCGCAGTGCGGACATTCTGTTTTTCCAACAATAGGACGCACGCAAACCAGAGCCACACCCCTAAGATTGACAGGGAGAAGCATGGGTGTGATGGACTCGCCTACGCATGCTGCGCCGTGGCACGCCGCGTCGCCGCCTGCTCCGGCTCGTTCCAGGCTCGGCCTCGCAGGGGGGTGGGGAGGATGGGTCATGACCCCCCCCTCCCCACTCCCTGCTCGGCCTCGCGCTAACGCACGCAGTGCGCTTGGTTGACAGGCGTAGTGCGGACATTCTGTTTTTCCAACAATAGGACGCACGCAACCCAGAGCCACACCCCTAAGATAGACAGGGAAGCGCACGGGTGTGACGGACTCGCCTGCGCATGCGGCGCCGCGGCACGCTGCGTCGCCGCCTGCTCCGGCTCGTTCCAAGCTAGGCCTCGCAGGGGGGTGGGGAGGGGGGTCACGACCCCCCTCCCCACCCCCTGCTCGGCCTCGCGCTAACGCACGCAGTGCGCTTGGTTGACATACGTAGTGTGGACATTCTGCTTTTCCAACAACAGGACGCACGTAACCCCAGAGCCACACCCCTAAGATAGATAGGGAGGCGCACAGGTGTGACGGACTCGCCTGCGCATGTGGCGCCGCGGCACGCCGCTTCGCCGCCTGCTCCTACTCGTTCTAGGCTCGGCCTCACAATGGGGTGGGGGGTCACGAACCCCCCTCCCCACGCCCCTGCTCGGCCTCGCGCTAACGCACGCAGTGCGCTTGGTTGATAGGCGCAATGCGGAGATTCTGTTTTTCCAACAATAGGACGCACGCAACCCCAGAGCCACACCCCTAAGATAGACAGGGAAGCGCACGGGTGTGACGGACTCGCCTGTGCATGCTGCACCGCGGCATGCCGCGTCGCCGCCTGCTCCGGCTCGTTCCAGGCTCGGCCTCGCAGGGGGGTGGGGAGGATGGGTCATGACCCCCCTCCCCACCCCCTGCTCGGCCTCGCGCTAACGCACGCAGTGCGCTTGGTTCACAGACGCAGTGTGGAAATTCTGTTTTTCCAACAATAGGACGCACGCAACCCCAGAGCCACACCCCTAAGATAGATAGGGAGGCGCACAGGTGTGACGGACTCGCCTGCGCATGTGGCGCTGCGGCACGCCGCTTCGACGCCTGCTCTGGATCATTCTAGGCTTGGTCTCACAATGGGGTGGGGGGTCACGAACCCCCCTCCCCACCCCCCTGCTCGGCCTCGCGCTAAAGCACGCAGTGCGCTTGGTTGACAGGCGCAGTGCGGACATTCTGTTTTTCCAACAATAGGATGCACGCAACCCCAGAGCCACACCCCTAAGATAGACAGAGAAGCGCACGGGTGTGACGGACTCGCCTGCGCATGCGGCGCTGCGGCACGCCGCGTCACCGCTTGCTCCAGCTCATTCCAGGCTCGGCCTCACAGGGGGGTAGGGAGGGGGGTCACGACCCCCCTCGCCACCCCCTGCTCGGCCTCGCGCTAACGCACTCAGTGCGCTTGGTTGACAGGCGCAGTGCGGCCATGCTGTTTTTCCAACAATAGGACGCACGCTACCCAGAGCCACACCCCTAAGATTGACAGGGAGGTGCACGGCTGTGATAGACTCACCTGCGCATGCGGTGCCGCGGCACGCCGTGTCGCCGCCTGCTCCGGCTCGTTCTAGGCTCGGCCTCGCGGGGAGGTTGGGGAGGGGGTTCACGACCCCCCTCCCCACCCCCTGCTCAGCCTCGCGCTAACGCACGTGGTGCGCTTGGTTGACAGGCGCAGTGCAGACATTCTGTTTTTCCAACAATAGGACGCACGCAACCCCAGAGCCACACCCCTAACATAGACAGGGAGGCGCACGGGTGTGACGGACTTGCCTGCACATGCGGCGCCGCGGCGCGACGCATCGCCTCCTGCTCTGGCTCGTTCCAGGCTCGGCCCACGCAGTGCACTTGGGTGATAGGCGCAGTGCGGACACTCTGTTTTTCCAACAATAGGACGCACGCAACCCCAGAGCCACACCCCTAAGATAGATTGGGAGGCGCACGGGTGTGACGGACTCGCTTGCACATGCGGCGTCGCGGCACGCCGCGTCGCCGCCTGCTCCGGTTCATTCCAGGCTTGGCCTCACAAGGGGGTGGGGAGGATGGGCATGACCCCCCATCCCCAGCCCCTGCTCGGCCTCGCGCTAACGCACGCAGTGCGCTTGGTTGACAGGCGCAGTGCGGACATTCTGTTTTTCCAACAATAGGACGCACGCAACCCCAGAGCCACACCCATAAGATAGACAGGGAGGTGCATGGGTGTGATGGACTCGCCTGCGCATGCAGTGCCGCGGCACGCCGCGTCGCCGCCTGCTCCGGCTCGTTCCAGGCTCGGCCTCGCAGGGAGGGTGGGGGGTCACGAACCCCCCTCCCCACGCCCCTGCTCGGCATCGCGCTAACGCACGCAGTGTGCTTGGTTGATAGGCGCAGTGTGGACTTTCTGTTTTTCCAACAATAGGACGCACGCAACCCCAGAGCCACACCCCTAAGATAGACCGGGAAGCGCACGGGTGTGACGGACTCGCCTGCGCATGCTGCACCGCGGCACGCCGCATCACCGCCTGCTCCGGCTCGTTCCAGGCTCGGCCTCGCAGGGGGGTGGGGAGGATGGGTCATGACCCCCCCTCCCCACCCCCTGTTCGGCCTCGCGCTAATGCACATAGTGCGCTTGGTTGACAGGCGTAGTGCGGACATTCTGTTTTTCCAACAATAGGACGCACGCAACCCCAGAGCCACACCCCTAAGATTGACAGGGAGGCGCACGGGTGTGACGGACTCACCTGCACATGCGGCATCGCGGCACGCCGCGTCGCCGCCTGCTCTGGTTCATTCCCGGCTTGGCCTCGCAAGGGGCCCCCCTCCCCACCCCCTGCTCGGCCTCGCGCTAACGCACGCAGTGCGCTTGGTTGACAGGCGCAGTGCGAACATTCTGTTTTTCCAACAATAGGACGCACGCAACCCCAGAGCCACACCCCTAAGATAGACTGGTAGGCGCACGGGTGTGACGGACTCGCCTGCGCATGCGGCGCCGCGGCACGCCGCGTCGCCGCCTGCTCCGGCTCGTTCTAAGCTAGGCCTCGCAGGGGGGTGGGGAGGGGGGTCACGACCCCCCTCCCCACCCCCTGATCGGCCTCGCGCTAACGCACGCAGTGCGCTTGGTTGACAGACGCAGTGTGGAAATTCTATTTTTCCAACAATAGGACGCGCGCAACCCAGAGCCACACCCCTAAGATAGATAGGGAGGCGCACAGGTGTGACGGACTCGCCTGCGCATGTGGCGCCGCGGCACGCCGCTTCGCCGCCTGCTCCGGCTCGTTCTAGGCTCGACCTCACAATGAAGTGGGGGGTCACGAACCCCATCCCCACCCCCCTGCTCGGCCTCGCGCTAACACATGCAGTGCGCTTGGTTGACAGGCGCAGTGCGGACATTCTGTTTTTCCAACAATAGGACGCACGCAACCCCAGAGCCACACCCCTAAGATAGATAGGGAAGCGCACGGGTGTGATGGACTCGCCTGCGCATGCGGTGCCGCGGCACGCCGCGTCGCCGCCTGCTCCGGCTCGTTCCAGGCTCGGCCTCGCGGGGAGGTTGGGGAGGGGGTTCACGACCCCCCTCCCCACCCCCCTGCTCGGCCTCGCACTAACGCACGTGGTGCGCTTGGTTGATAGGCTGAACGTGCGTTATATCGACTAGAGGGGGGGTGAATAGGCGATTTTTATGAAAGTCTTCAAAACGTGGAAGTTATGAAGACAAACAGCATAGATATGCCTATTACTATGCAGCGGAAGTTAGACTACACTAGGCAAGCCATGGTCAAGTATCAACAGAGTGAAAGCACAGTGAAAAATAGCTGTAGTGTAATAAGGATCAGGTAGGAAGATATTGTGAAGCCAAACAGATCATACACTCACGTTGTGAAGACAAAAGATAGAACAGACATGCAATGACTTCACAATGAGTGATCAGTAAGTAAAAGGAAGTGAAGATGAAACCAGTGACTCGTTGAAGACAATGATGTGTTGGACCAGTTCCAGTTGCTGTGACAACTGTACATCTGGTTGGAGCGGCTAGGTATTTAAACCTTAGGACACACAGTCCCGGACACCCAGTCCTGAACACGCAGTTCAGAACACCAAGTCCTCACCGTATTCTCCTTGAGCTAAGGTCACATAGTCCTCGCCCAATCACTCTGGTAAGTCTTCAAGATAGACTCCCAAACCTTCACAGACTTCGTTCACTGGCAATCCACAATGTCTCTTGGATGCTCTGAACGCGACGCCTAACCGTCTGGAGGATGCACAGTCCTCAAGTGTAATAAGTCTTCAGATCATAGACACAAGAAGACTTAAGTGATGCCCAATTTACTCTGGCTCTGGGTGGTTAGGGCTTTCTCCTCGCTAGGAATTTTCTCTCAAAGGCTTCGAGGTGGGTTGCTCTCAAACGACAAAAGCCATGCACTGAAATCTAAGCAGCCAACCGTTTATGGTTGTAGGGGGTGGGCTATTTATAGCCACTTGGCAACCCGACCTGATTTGTCCGAAATGACCCTGGGTCACTAAGGAACTGACACGTGTCCCAACAGTCAGATTTCAAACTCACACGACAACTTTACTTGGGCTACAAGCAAAGCTGACTTGTCCGGCTCTGGACAAGATTCGCTCTCATTGTCTTCACTCGAAGACATAGGTTTTTGGTTTAGGCATCACTTCAGTCATTCTGACTGGTTCTCCTGGACCCCACTTAACAGTACGGTGGTTCCTATGACTCAACACAAAAGAAAAAGAACAACGACAGATCTAAGTCTTCGAGCTCCATAGGCTTCATATCGTGTCTTCTCTTGTCATAGTCTTCAATGTGAATATCTTCATATACCACCTTTGACTTTAATGTCTT
>NC_053027.1:320091154-320102662 GCF_003073215.2 Triticum urartu | reverse complement strand
TAGTGAGCGATGACTCTGACTGTGATTCAAAACCCAGCTACAAAACACTTGCTAAAATTGCAACTGAACAACAGAAAGCTATGGAACATATTCAAAAACTGTTAGACAGAAGCGATGATCTGTTGGGTGCTGAAATGACTCGATCTGAATCCTTAATTGAAGACATAAAAAATCTTCACGTTAAGTATCAGGAACTTGAAGATCGTCTTGATACTCTCTCAACAACTCATGAAAAGCTTTCCTATGATTATCTTCAAAGGAAGCAAGAACTTGAGAAATTGAGAGCGGCTCATGAAGATCTTCAAAAGGAAAACGAGTCACTTCGCGCCGAACAGATCAGTTCCGCTCAGGAAGGATTTGAACCACCATGTCTTAAATGCATTGAGCGTGATAATGCTACTTCTGTTGCTGAATGTTCCACTGCTACTGCTGTTGCAATATCTTCAACTGTTGATGTGGTAACTAACCCCTCTGCTGAGGATACCACTGCTATTGCTGATGAGAATGCTAGGTTGAAGACATTGCTTGAAACAGGGATGTACAAAAGTCTTAAAGGACATCAGACATTATGTGATGTCCTCAAGAAGCAGATTCTGAACCGAAACCCTAGGAAAGAGGGTGTTGGGTTCGTGAGGAAAATAAATGCAGATGGCTCTTACTGGAAACCTGAGCAGTACCCCAAAACCACATGGGTTGCTGCAAAGGAACTTTCAGCAGATCCATCCAATTTATCTGGCTTCACTTGTGCTAACCCCATTATCATTGATGAATCCTTTGATGCAAACTATAAACTGTTTAAGAATCAGAATGGTGAAGTGTTTGCCAGGTACATTGGTACTAACTGCAGGAATGGACCGCCTATGAAGAAGATCTGGGTTCCGAAAAAGTGTCTGGAAAATCTTCCTGTGAATGTCTTCATGACACCTCACTAGAAGAAGACAAACCTCAGACCAAAGGCTTCATATGGTCCAAAGGCTTCATACAAACAGAGGACTCACCTGAGTCACACTAACGCAAATGTTTTGCAGGGAAACCATACTCAGGCATATGAATATGAGAGCGGTTCATCGAACCGTCATGTTCATATGACCAAAAATTATTCTGCTTATTCTTATGAGTACTATTGTCCACCTGCAAGACTGTTTGCTAAGGCTTCAAAGCCAAAATTCTCAGATGCTGCACTTAGACTTATTGCTTCTAAGCCACCCTTGAAGATGTGGGTGGTTAAGAAGGCTTAACTCTCTTTTGCAGGGAAAGGTCTCCAGCAGAAAACCAAAATCTTCTGACGCTATTGCTGGGGACCTTAAAAATCTTGTAGGGCGCAAGATAAAATGCCCGAATGGCATCATTATGTACTTCGTTCCTGAATCGCATGCTACTCCATCTGCTACTTACGTCCCTATTAAGTCACTAATCTGGTCTACGTTTCAACATCAATTTTTGCTTCACATACTCTTCGCTGAAGTCCTATCCCCTCTCTAAACTGTCTATGCTCTGTAAAGGGTACAACACAGCGACTAGTCTCACCCAGAGTACTTGTTCTAAGAATCGGATTTATTGCGCTGATGACAGTATGTGATGTGGTACACAACGAATCACGACGTTGGCAAAAGTATAGCCGTTTCTTAATTGGTACTCAACATTTTACGTTTTCCCTTATTTTTTGAGCCACCAAAAACCGCATGAGTGCATAGAAGTTCACAACAATCACAGGTGATCCGCTGGAATGGCGTGTGATGATTGTGGCTCGAAAAGTAGAGTCGATTGTTGTCTGACGAGGTTAGAGTTGCGGGCACTCCAGGATTCAAGCGACATGGTATGGTGATAAGATAACCAGGCCACTAAGTTGCACAGTCCACGGTTGAGCTTACCAAGCTTGACATGCGTGCTCCTGTCTGCACTACATGCGCACAATGGCGATTTGAATATGACGTACGTGAGAGGTGATTGTGGGAAAAGTGATCGTAGGGACCCTCCTTTGGGCAAGCTTGGTACTTGAAGAGCGATGCAATATTCAAAGACATAGGCTCGCGATACACTATGTTTGAAAGGTCGACCAGGATTATAGGGTCCTTGACTTGGTAAACGTGGTAGAATCACGCTTTCTCAGAGCAGGTGTACGCATCAACATTAGACGTCAAGGTCTGTGGTGTTTCTATTTGCTACAACAGTAATGATATCCGGAGCAGATTCCGGCTATTACGGCATCTGGGCAGCTGATGGTGCATCGTCCTCCTGCAGAGGACCGGCCTATCGTCTACTTATAGGTTCGAGATGCCGAAGAGCTTGCTTGACCCCAGTCGCTTGAAGTCCGCGAGTATGAGAAGAGACTAATGTTCATGAGAAGGGCAGTCGGAGGGCCGTCAAGTTCATAGAACACAGATTCAGCGTTATTGCACTGCCTGTGAAAGCAGGGAAGAGACAAGGACAAAACATCCTTCGAAGACAATCATGCTACTACACCCAACCTCCTGTGTCCGCCACACCGGCTCCCACGTGCATCTCGCGCCCTGCTCCAACTCATCGGTAGGGCGAGAGGAATTTTTTTTTTTCCTTTGCTACTCCTTCTACTGCGCTTGCAATACGTTGAATGCGCGATGGGTGTGATTGTTCAGAATGGATTATGAAATGTCCCAGTATACTCAGATATACTTGCGCCGTGCATAAAAGTACCGAGTCTCTTACACAGTAGCTAAAGTGCCGGGATGTTCTTCCGCACGCTCCACAGCGGGGTTTACAGCTAGTGCCTATCGGAGCGGAAGGAGCTGTATAGTTTCGATATTGTTAGGTCTCAAGAGTATAGAGCACATCAGGAAGTGACAATTGGAGCCACTCTGAGAGATGAGATTACCAGATACACCATCCACGTGACTATGATACAGTGGAACTTGGTACGATCACTGTCGATGTGTGAGCATCTACAGTACTGGAACTCCTCTCTATTTTCCACATGGAGGCTCGGTACGCACTGGTTAAGCTTCTATTCCGAGCGAGAATGGCGCTGCGTCAGAAGCCAGAGCAACAGACGAGGCACACACTGCTTCTATCGAGGGGCCAGTTGGAGACACTGGGCCAGAACAAATGCTGTTTTAGGTATTGATATACGAGACAGCTAGAGCCAATTGACTAAATAGTCCCAGGATGGAGCGCGGATGAGCCATTGACACTGCAGTGATTGCGCGATCTATACCGTTGGCACATCAATCGGTGCATCTTATGTCTCAGCTAAGCTTCAATGAACATACCGGATCAATCGGTGTAATCGTAGCTGTAAGGACAGCTCTGATATCTGACCCGCAAAGCCTCGAAAGCCAACGCTCGCTAGTTATATACTAGATTCAGGAGTATATTGGTACGCATTGCTAAAGGAGCGGGGACTACAATGGAACTCGTACACACCTCCATCATCCAGTCACACATAGTAATTATTCGCACCAGAAAGCGACATTGAGCGGCTTTATGCTTGGATATGGAGACCAGAATATCACACTCCTATCATGAGTCTGTGCAATCTCTTTCTCCATTCCAGTACAAAAAGTGTTGGAAACAGTGGATTGCGGTTTGATGAGACAAGATGGTTCCACGCAATGTAGATGTGGCCTTAATCTGACCTCTAAGAGGGTTAGATGAAAGTGCCAGCATAGTGAACCTCTAAAGCGAGAGGCTTAATGCTTGACTGGAACTGGAGAGATATTATTGCTCAAACCGCATTTGCTGCATGCATCTCATTATTCCATCCTGATGAGAAGATGTATACTATCATCATTAGCAGTCGAGGTTAATCCGCTGCCCCTGATCTTACACCGATTGAAGACACCATGCTGAGTCACTTTGGTGAGCGCTGATCAAGACAACCGCTCCGATCCCCACACGACCGTATGAGTGAGGCAGAGCAGAGATCGTGACGCGCAGGCGGCCCTGATCCAGGTACCTCGTGTGCCAATATGAATTGCGAAGTAATTGACAGCATAATTGACAGCATCATGCAACCGGTCCAATCACGGTTCTGTCCTCGAGAGTGGGGTGGTCTAATCCTCAACTCGATAATACCCAGCCTCCACCCTGTTGTCGGAAACCTGTTAACTGTGGCGAGAGACTTTGCATATGTCGGATTGATCAATTTGATTCTCTCAACGTCAACCACAGACAGTGAGATGAACGCCTGCCTATCTGAGAGGACCTCGGAGAGAATGGAATTAATGCTCACTGCACATTAGTATGGATCACGCATGCAAGGGGTGCTACAGACGAGTAATTAGAGTCTGCTCACATACTGAATAATGTATGGAATCCTACTGGTACTATGCAATATCGTAAGGTCTCGATCGGACGATGCTGAGCCGGAAGCAGCAACTCACTCAATCCTATTTGTGAGTCACCGGAACTGGATATACCCGTTTAAGCTCCATCTGATTCATAGGGCAACGAGTAAGCGAGAGCATGACGCCAACGAGCGGTGGATGCGACAGATGTCTGCTACAGAGAAACCAATCGCTCTCTGTAAGGAGAGATGCTCAAGTCTCCTACTGGATCCATCGGTTTCGGTCAGGATATACCAAGTGGAGGGCATTGACCTAGTGTCGATCTCGAAATCTGGAAGGCTAGAGTTTGTTTCGCGATTGCTACAGGCTTCGAACAGGACCATAACACATTCACTCATAGCGTCGGTGCGGCGGGCCGAACAGGCGGTCATGATGAACGTGGCTAAGACCATGGGCAAGAATCAATGCTCTGATAACTACTTCTATAGCCGATCCAAGACTGGCCAAGCAACACAGCTCGCAATATTAGTCAGTAGCAAGAATTGAAAGAGACCTGAGTACGGTAGATCATGCACTTCTAAGAGCTTATCGTGTCTGATCTGAAATACCAAAACATACTAAGATCACCATATGAGTAAGACACCAAGTCTCGGTGGTCAAAACCCAAAGCGCAATCTTAACGCGCGCAGCTTAGGGTAATGGGTCCCGCAATCCAGATGCCAGCCTACCATAGGGGCGGATGGCCCGTCTAAGCGTATGACACACTCAAAAGTACTCCTGAAAGGAGGCAGCGGAAAACGAGCGTAATTGTATCTCTGAGGCTCCCATGGGTATCGTGCCTCTCCTGACTGAAATGTTAAATCACCGTAACGTCACTAGCTTGAGACTTATGGTGGAAATTGATGAGATGGTTAGCCAACATAAGAGTAAAGTCGTGATGGATCACGATTATCAGAGACGGCTAAGCCACTATGTCAGAGGCTAGCCTACTGGTTGACATGATTGATAGATCTTGTCCTAGAAAGTACAGTGAAGAGCTTTGGAATATATGACGGTCCTAAGAGCAATATACCTCCTCTGGTCAGTTATAATATACATCTCATGAGGATGGGCCTGAGGAGAGTTACATGACAATGTTCGGTCTTTCTTTATCGAGAGGGACGGAAGTTCAAATATATCAGACACATAACCGCAATTGGCATAAGCTTCATAGCTCTCAATGAACAAGCATCTCAACGCGATTGGCCTGAAGAAGTTCGGTCCACATTCCGGCACACGAGACTACGAAGTCATCAAACAGATGTTCGTCAAACTAATAGCCAACAGTCCGGCCACAAGAATAGATCCGGGACTCTAAACACGAGATATCTCCGCCTCTACTATCCAGGACTGCACGCACTCAAGGGAAGTAACTTCAGTTGCAGACATTATCGCATTAATAGTGTTTTCATTATCAATAGGTGAGTGTTCATTACCAGACTGAGTTTCAGCATCAGTAGATAGAAGTTTCATTATCATTATCAGGAGGTTTTTCTATTTCAGGTTCACTAGAAGCATGCAAAGTCCTATCATTTTTCTTCTTCTTTTTCTTTCTAGAAGGACTAGGTGTAGTGGTGTTGTTCCTTTGTGAATCTGTTCATTTTTTGGGTGTCCCTCAGGATAAAGTGGTTCCTGAGTCATTTTACCTCCTCTAGTTGCAACTCTAACAGCAAAGTCATGTATATTATTATTCATTTCATCTAGCAACTCTCTTTGAGATTTAGCAACTTGTTCTAACTGGGTTTGAACCATAGAAGCATGCTTTCCAACACCTCTAACATCATTTGAGATTCTAAATAACAAGTCACTCAAGCAATCATATCAGAATTGTATTTCAATTGTTTCATAACATTTGCATTGAAGTGATCTTGTTTTCTAATATAGTTTTCAAACTCATAAAGGCATTGGCTAGGTGCATATTGTGAGGATTGTCATTATCATTGAACTTCATTAGAGAATTTACCTCTACCACCTTAGGCAGTGGTGGTGTATTAAGCCCATGTATTTCTTCAATAGGAGGTAAATTTTTAACATCCTCAGCTTTAATACCTTTTTCCTTCATAGATTTCTTTGCCTCTTGCATATCTTCAGGACTGAGATATAATATACCCCTCTTCTTGGAGTGGGTTTAGGCGGTGGTTCAGGAAGAGTCCAATCATCATAATTTTTCAATATGTTATTCAATAATTCTTCAGCTTGTCCAATAGTTCGTTCCCTGAAAACACAACCAGCACAACTATCTAGGAAGTCCCTAGAAGCATCGGTTAGTCCATTATAGAAGATATCAAGTATTTCATTTTTCTTAAGAGGATGATCAGGCAAAGCATTAAGTAACTGGCAAAGCCTCCCCCAAGCTTGTGGGAGACTCTCTTCTTTAATTTGCACAAAGTTAAATATTTCCTGTAAGGCAGCTTGTTTCTTATGAGCAGGAAAATATTTTTCAGAGAAGTAATAAATCATATCCTGGGGACTACGCACACAACCAGGAGCAAGAGTATTGTACCAAGCTTTAGCATCACCCTTTAATGAGAAAGGAAATAATTTGAGAATAAAGTAATAGCGAGTTTTCTCATCATGAGTAAAAAGGGTGGCTATGTCATTCAACTTAGTAAGATGTGCCACAACAGTTTCAGTTTCATAACCATGGAAAGGATCAGATTCAACCAAAGTAATTAACTCTGGGTCGACAGAGAATTCATAATCCTTATCATCAATAAAGATAGGTGAAGTAGCAAACTTAGGATCACATTTCATTCTAGCATTCAGAAGATTTTTCTTTATACTTGCATAATAATTTCTCTAGATCATCTCTATCCTTACAAGCAAGAATATCTCTAGTTGTCTCCTCATTCATAACATAACCTTCCGGTACCTTAGGCAATTCATATCTAGGAAGGCTAGTTCTAGCAGGTGTTTCAGGAGTTTCAGTTTCAAGCTCATCATCAGATTCAACAACATCATGTTGTATTACTCTAGCAATTTGTTTATCAAGAAATTCACCAAGTGGCACATCATCATTATCAAGCAAGGTACTAGCATCATCATAAGCATTATCCATAGCAGAGGTAGCATCATCAATAACTTGCGACATATCAGAATTAATAGCATGTGGTGGTGTTGCAAGTTTACTTATAACAGAAGGTGAATCTAAAGCAGAACTGATGGCAGTTCCTTACCTCCTCGTCTTTGAGGGAAAAATCTTAGTCTTAGCATCCTTCAGATTCTTCATAGTGATAATATGATAATAATCCCAAGTGATCAACAAATATAGCTATGCTCCCGGCAACGGCGCCAGAAAAAGGTCTTGATAACCCACAAGTATAGGGGATCGCAACAGTTTTCGAGGGTAGAGTTATTCAACCCAAATTTATATATTCGACACAAGGGGCGCCAAATAATATTTAAAGGTATTAGCAGCTGAGTTGTCAATTGAACAACACCTGGAGATTAATTATCTGCAGCAATGTGATCAGTACCAAACTAATATGATAATTTTGATAATAGTAGCAGTAGCAATGATAACGGTAACAACGATTGCAATGATTTTGTAACAAGTGTAACAGTAACGATAGTAGTAGTAACTTAGCAAGAACAATATAGGATAAATTCGTAGGCATTGGATTGGTGACTTGTTGGATCATATTCATCATGAGACAGTTATAACCTAGGGAGATACGACACTAGCTCTAGTTCATCAATATAATAGTGATATGTGCTTATCGAAAGAACTTGCATGACATCTTTTGCCCTACCCTCTCATGGCAGCGGGGTCCTATTGGAAACTAAGGGATATTAAGGTCTCCTTTTAATAGAGAACTGGAACAAAGCATTAACACACGATGAATACATTAACTCCTCAAACTACGGTCATCACCGGGAGTGGTCCCGACTATTGTCACTCCAGGGTTGCCAGATCATAACACGAAGTAGGTGACTATATATAACTTGCAAGATCGGATCTAAAACATGGATATAATGATGATAACATAAATGGTTCAGATCTGAAATCATGGCACCCGGGCCCAAAGTGACAAGCATTAAGCATGCCAAAGTCATACTAACATCAATCTTAGAACATAGTGGATACTAGGGATCAAGCCCTAACAAAACTAACTCGATTACATGATGAATCTCATCTAACTCCTCACCGACCAACGAGCCTACGAAGGAATTACTCAGTCACTGTGGGGAGCATCATGGAATTGGCGATGGAGAAGGGTTGGTGATGACGAAGAACGAAGATCCCCCTCTCTAGAGCCCCAAACGAACTCCAAATCTGGCCTCCTGATGAAGAACAAGAGGTGACGGTGGCTCCATCTTGTGGATCGCGATAATTCTTTCTCCCTGATTATTTTCTAGAAAAATAGGATTTTATAGCGTCGGTTTCAGGGTCTGCGGGGCCACCAGGTGGGGACAACCCACCTGGGCGAGCCAGAAGAGGGGGCGCGCCCTGGTGGGTTGTGCCCACCCAGGTGCCCCTCTCCGATAGGTCTTGGCTCCAGAAATACTTGTTTATCGTATAAAAATTCCTCGCAAAGTTTTGTTCCATTCCAAGAACTTTTATTTTTGCACAAAAACAACATCATGGTAGTTCTGCTAAAAACAACATCAGTCCGGGGTTAGGTTCATCTAAATCATGCAAATTAGAGTCCAAACAAGAGGAAAAGCGTCAGGAAAAGTAGATACATTGGAGACGTATCAATCGTTGGTGATGACGATGACGATGATTTCCCCCTCCAGGAGGGAAGATTCCTCGGCAGAACAGCTCCATCGAAGCCCTAGATTGGTTCTGCCCAAGTTCCACCTCGAGACGGCAGCGCTTTCCTGAAAGCTTCCTCCTCTTTTTTTCTAGGACAAAACCCTTCATATAGCAGAAGATGGGCACCGGGGGCCTCCCAGGTGGCCCACAAGGCAGGGGGCACGCCCAGGGGGGTAGGGCGTGCCCCCACCCTTGTGGATGCCTAGTGGGTCCCCTCTGGTGCTTTCTTCGTCTAATATTTTTGAAATATTCCAAAATAATTCTCTGTAACTTCTCAAGACTTTTGGAGTTGTGGAGAATAAGTCTCTCAGATTTTTCTCCTTTTCCAGTCCAGAATTCCAGCTGCCGACATTCTTGTTGGGGAACGTAGTAATTTCAAAAAAATCCTACGCACACGCAAGATCATGGTATTGCATAGCAACAAAAGGGGAGAGTGTTGTCGACGTACCCTCGTAGACCGAAAGCGGAAGCGTTATCACAACGCGGTTGATGTAGTCGTACGTCTTCACGATCGACCGATCCTAGTACCGAACGTACGGCACCTCCGCGATCTGCACACGTTCCGCTTGGTGATGTCCCACAAACTCACGTTCCAATAGAGTGTCGAGGAAGATCTTCGTCAGCACGACGGCGTGATGATGGTGATGATGAAGCTACTGGCGCAGGGCTTCGCCAAAGCACTACGAAGATATGACCGAGGTGGATTATAGTGGAGGGGGGCACCGCACACGGCTAAGAGATCAATGATCAACTTGTGTGTCTATGGGGTGCCCCCTGGCCACATATAAAGGATGGAGGGAGGAGGAGGCCGGCCATCATAGGGCGCGCCCAAAGTGTGGAGTCCTACTAGGACTCCCTAGTCCTAGTAGGATTCCACCTCCCACATGGAATAGTAAAATGGGAAGGGAGAAGGAGAAGGAAGGAAGGGGGTGCCCCCTTTCCCTAGTCCATTTCGGACCAGTCCATGGGGAAGGGGCGTGGCCACCCTTGAGGCCTTTCTCTCCTTTCCTGTATGGCCCATTAAGGCCCAATACGAATTCCCGTAACTCTCCGGTACTCCGAAAAATACCCGAATCACTCGGAACCTTTCCGATGTCCGAATGTAGCCTTTCAATATATCTATCTTTACGTCTCGACCATTTCGAGACTCCTCGTTATGTTCCCGATCTCATCTGGGACTCCGAACAAGCTATCTCATCAAATCACATAACTCATAATACAAATCGTCACAGAATGTTAAGCGTGCGGACCCTACGGGTTCGAGAACTATGTTGACATGACTGAGACTCATCTCTGGTCAATAACCAATAGCGGAACCTGGATGCTCATATTGGTTCCTACATATTCTACGAAGATCTTTATCAGTCAAACCACATAACAACATATGTTGTTCCCTTTGTCACCGGTATGTTATTTGCCCGAGATTCGATCGTCGGTATTGAAAGTGCGTTATATCGACTAGAGGGGGGGTGAATAGGCGATTTTTATGAAAGTCTTCAAAACGTGGAGTTATGAAGACAAACAGTGAAGATTATGCCTATTACTATGCAGCGGAAGTTAGATTACACTAGGCCAGCCATGGTCATGTATTCAATAGAGTGAAAGCACAATGACAAACAGCTTCAGTGTAATAGGATCAGGTAGGAAGAAGTTATGAAGCCAAACAGATCATACATTCACGTTGTGAAGACAAAAGATAAAGCAAGCATGCAATGGCTTCACAATGAGTAACAGTAAGAAAAGGAAGTGAAGATGAAACCAGTGACTCATTGAAGACAATGAATTGTTGGACCAGTTCCAGTTGCTGTGACAATTGTACGTCTGGTTGGAGCGGCTAGGTATTTAAACCTTAGGACACACAGTCCCGGACACCCAGTCCTGAACACACAGTTCAGGACACCAAGTCCTCACCGTATTCTCCTTGAGCTAAGGTCACTTAGTCCTCGCCCAATCACTCTGGTAAGTCTTCAAGGTAGACTCCCAAACCTTCACAAACTTCGTTCACTGGCAATCCACAATGTCTCTTGGATGCTCTGAACGCGACGCCTAACCGTCTGGAGGATTCACAGTCCTCAAGTGTAATAAGTCTTCAGATCACACAGACAAGAAGACTAAGTGATGCCCAATTTACTCTGGCTCTGGGTGGTTAGGGCTTTTCTCCTCACTAGGAATTTTTCTCTCAAAGGCTTCGAGGTGGGTTGCTCTCAAACGACAAAAGCCGTGCACTGAAATCTGAGCAGCCAACCGTTTATGGTTGTGGGGGTGGGCTATTTATAGCCACTTGGCAACCCGACCTGATTTGTCCGAAATGACCCTGGGTCACTAAGGAACTGACACGTGTCTCAACGGTCAGATTTCAAACTCTCATGGCAACTTTACTTGGGCTACAAGCAAAGCTGACTTGTCCGGCTCTGGACAAGATTCGCTCTCATTGTCTTCACTCGAAGA
>NC_053027.1:320076227-320090154 GCF_003073215.2 Triticum urartu | reverse complement strand
ATTTGAGTATGGTTATATTGTTGAATTCATTTATGATGCTACTGAAAATTATTATGAGGGAGGAATATATGCTTGTAGGAGTTGCAATAATATCAAGTTTCCTCTCTATATGCTTAAAGTTTTGAAGTTATACTTGTTTTGCCTTCCTATGCTAGTTGATTCTTGTTCCTATAAATTATGTGACTCACAAAATCCCTAGGCATAGGAAGTGGGTTAGATTTAAATATGCTAGTCATATTCTTCATGATGCTCTCTTTATGTTTCAATTCTTATCTTTTATGTGAGCATCATTGAAATCATCATGCCTAGCTAAAAGGCATTAAAGAAAAGCGCTTGTTGGGAGACAACCCAATATTTACCCTTACTGTTTTTGTGTGTTATCATGGTTAAGATACTGTAGTAATCATGTTTTATAGCTTTTGTTTCAATAAAGTGCCAAGTAAGACCTTTGGGAAGACTTGGGTGAAAGTTAATGTGATCTTGCTGTAAAAAACAGAAACTTTGCGCTCACGAGATTAGCTGCCATTTTTTTTACAGAAGAGTGATTTGGTGCTGATTCTTTTTGCAGAAGATTAATAGACAAATTCCTCACGTCCACCAATTTATTTCATAATTTTTTGAGTAGCAGAAGTATGGTTAGTGTTCAGATCATTACAGACTGTTCTGTTCTGACAGATTCTGTTCTCATTGCATAGTTTGCTTGTTTTCTAGTTCCTATGACTTATATTTCTCAATATAAATTGTAGAAATGATATGGTACAGTAGGCATTGTGTGAGAACAATTATGAACCTTGTCTTTGACAGTACCAAAGTGAATGGTTTACTCTTTATCATACTAACCTATCTCACGAAGTTCCGTTAAGTTTTGTGTGATTGAAGTTTTCAAGCTTTGGGTGAGATATCGATATGAGGAGAATAAGGAGTGGAAAGACCCTAAGCTTGGGGATGCCCAAGGCACCCCAAGGTAATATTCAAGGAAGACTCAAGCGCCTAAGCTTGGGGATGCCCCGGAAGGCATCCCCTCTTTCGTCTTCAAAACTATCGGTATACCTTACTCGGAGCTATATTTTTATTCGTCACATGATATGTGTTTTGCTTGGAGCGTATTTTCAATTTTACTTGCTGTTTGAATAAAATCATTGGATCTGAATTATTAAATGAAAAAGAAATCCTCCCATGGCTAGTTAATTATTTGACTACTCAGTGTCCTTCACTATTATCTTTTGGAGTAGTTTGTCATTTACTCACGTGCTTCACGTATATCCTATGAGTAAATGGTTGAATAATTGAATATCATAAATCTGAATTTATATATGTTTCATATGCTTATACCATGGGGAGTAATGACTTCACATAGAATAAGTATAGGTAGTAAACTTATTGAAAGTTAGCAAACATAGAATTGGTCACTTGAACAATTCATGAAAGAATATTGAAGGAAGAGAGATTTCACATATAAATATACTATCTTGGACATCTTTTGTAATTGTGAGCACTCATTAAAATATGACATGCTAAAAGGTTGATGTCGGACAAGGAAGACAACGTAATGGGTTATGTTTTCTTATATCCGAAATAAAGTATATTGTCTTGGATCATCCAACATGTTGAGCTTGCTTTTCCCCCTCATGCTAGCCAAATTCTTTGCACCAAGTAGAGATACTACTTGTGCTTCCAAACATTCCTTAAACTAGTTTTGCCATGAGAGTCCACCATACCTACCTATGGATTGAGTAAGATCCTTCAAGTAAGTTGTCATCGGTGCATGCAATAAAAATTGCCTTCTAAATATGTATGATCTATTAATGTGGAGAAAATAAGCTTTATACGATCTCTGTGATGTGGAAGAAATAAAAGCGACGGACTGCATAATAAAGGTCCATATCACAAGTGGCAATATAAAGTGACGTTCTTTTGCATTAAGATTTTGTGCATCCAACCATAAAAGCGCATGACAACCTCTGCTTCCCTCTGCGAAGGGCCTATCTTTTACTTTTATCTTCTACCTTA
Organism: Triticum urartu; assembly: GCF_003073215.2. Lineage (NCBI taxonomy): Eukaryota > Viridiplantae > Streptophyta > Magnoliopsida > Poales > Poaceae > Triticum > Triticum urartu. Next base: position 320,088,144 of record NC_053027.1, on the reverse strand, counting down.
TGCAAGAGTCATGGTGATCTTCACCTTTCCTTTTTACATTTTATCCTTTGGCAAGCACATTGTGTTGGAAAGATCCTGATATATATATCCAATTGGATGTAAGTTATCATGAACTATTATTGTTGACATTACCCTTGAGGTAAAAGGTTGGGAGGCAAAACTATAAGCCCCTATCTTTCTCTGTGTCCGATTAAAACTTTGAACCCATAAATATCACGTGAGTGTCAGCAATTGTGAAAGACTAAATGATAGTTGAGTATGTGGAGTTTGCTAAATCAAAGCTCTGACATAGACCCTTCCTGAATAAGATGAATTGCAATTGTTTGATGACTGAGAATATAGTTTGTTAGTTTCAAGAGAGTTTATGATCTATACTTTAACATGTGAATAGCTTGTTACTTGATCATGAAAAGTTTTATGAAAATGAGCTACTGTTATGATATATAATGATGCTAGAAAAAGTGATTGGAACTATCATTGATGAAACTTATGCACTTGCTAGCATTCACACTTCATAAATTATTTCTTTTATCATTTACCTACTCGAGGACGAGCAGGAATTAAGCTTGGGGATGCTGATACGTCTCCAACGTATCTATAATTTATGAAGTATTCATGCTATTATATTATCAACCTTGGATGTTTTATATGCATTTATATGCTATTTTATATGGTTTTTGGGACTAACCTATTAACCTAGAGCCCAGTGCCAGTTTCTGTTTTTTCCTTGTTTTTGAGTTTTACAGAAAAGGAATATCAAACGGAGTCCAATTGACGTGCCAATTTTTGACGATTTTTTATGGACCAAAAGAAGACCCCGGAGTAAAAGAGTTGGGCCAGAAGAGTCCCGGGCTGTCCACGAGGGTGGGCGCCCACCCCCCTGGGCGTGGGCCCCTGCCTCGTGGACGCCTCGGGCACCTCCTTGACGTGAGACCGACGCCAAAAATTCCTATAAATACAGAAACCTCGGAAAATTAACCTAGATCGGGAGTTCCGCCGCCAGAAGCCTCCGTAGCCACCGAAAACCAATCTAGGCCCTCTCTGGCACCCTGCCGGAGGGGGCCATCATCACCGGAGGGCATGGAGGAGGATCCCGGAGGGGCCATCATCACCATGAAGGCCAAGGACCAGAGGGAGAACCTCTCCCCATCTAGGGGGAGGCCATGGAGGAGGAAGCACAAGGGGGAGAACCTCTCCTCCTCTCTCTCGGTGGCACCGGAGTGCCATCGGGAGGGGAATCATCGCCGCGGTGATCGTCTTCATCAACATCACCATCATCATCATCACCCTCATCTCTTTTACGCGGTCCACTCTCCCGCACCCCCTGTAATCCCTACTTGAACATGGTGCTTTATGCCACATATTATGATCCAATGATGTGTTGCCATCCTATGATGTTTTGAGTAGATATCTTTTGTCTTTGGGTTGATTGATGATCTAGATTGGTATGAGTTGTATGTTTTACTTTGATGCTGTCCTATGGTGCCCTCCGTGTCGCGCAAGCGTGAGGGGTTCCCGCTGTAGGGTGTTGCAATACGTTCATGATTCGCTTATAGTGGGTTGGTGAGTGACTGAAACACAAACCCGAGTAAGGGGGTTGTTGCGTATGGGAATAAAGAGGACTTGATGCTTTAATGCTATGGTTGGGTTTTACCTTAATGATCTTTAGTAGTTGCGGATGCTTGCTAGAGTTCCAATCATAAGTGCATATGATCCAAGTAGAGAAAGTATGTTAGCTTATGCCTCTCCCTCATATGAAACTGCAATAGTGATTACCGGTCTTGTTAACGATTGCCTAGGACAATTCCGCACACCGATCCACCATTATTCCACACTCGCTATTTATAATATTTAGTAATATATTCTAACTTCATGATAACAGCACCTACTTTTATATTTTAGCTCTCCGATATCATACAAAGTTATCCTCTTCATACCCACAACATAGTTTTATTTCTCGTTGCTAGTTGGAAGCAAACGTTCGGTGTACGTAGAGTCGTATCAGTGGCAGATAGGGCTTGAGAGAATATTGATCTTACCTTTAGCTCCTTGTGGGTTCGACACTCCATACTTATCACTTCCACCTTTGGAAATTGCTACGATCATTCCTTGCACTTGGGTTATCATCCAGTCTTGGGTTTCTTCTCCTGAGCAGCAACTTGTTTGCCGTTCTTCTTGAAGTTCCCCTTCTTCTTCTCTTTGCCCTTTTTCTTGAAACTGGTGGTTTTATTGACCATCAACACTTGATGCTCCTTCTTGATTTCTACCTCCGCAGCCTTTAGCATCGCGAAGAGCTCGGGATAGTCTTATTCATCCCTTGCATATTATAGTTCATCACGAAGCTTTTGTAGCTTGGTGGCAGTGATTGAAGAACTCTGTCAATGACACTATCAACAGGAAGATTAACTCCCAGTTGAGTCAAGTGATTATGATACCCAGACATTTTGAGTATATGTTCACTGACAGAACTATTCTCCTCCATCTTGCAGCTATAGAACTTATTGGAGACTTCATATCTCTCAATCTGGGCATTTGCTTGAAATATAACTTCAACTCCTGGAACATCTCATATGCTCTCTACGATAAAACCTTCGATGCAAACAGTAAATCAGTGGATAAAGAACCTTCGAGCATAAGGAAGAGCTTCTTGGCGAGTGCTTTCAGATAAGCTTCCAGGTCGTTTCTCCTACGAGACATGCTTTCCAGCTGCTCGTTCAGAGTCACTTTATTTCTTCAGACGAGTCGCCTCTCGGTTGGACTCGGTAAGAGACGTCTTCAGCTTGGTGATTTCCTCCTCTAACGCACCGACCGAAGCCAGCTTTTTGTCAGCAAGTGCAGTCTTCTCTGAGCCTCCTTTTGCGCAGCTGCAAGATCGAGGTCCTTCTTCGCCAGAGCCAGCCTCATTTTCTCTGCAAGATATTGTTGGGGAACGTAGTAATTTCAAAAAAAATTTCCTACGCACACGCAAAGATCATGGTGATGCATAGCAACGAGAGGGGAGAGTGTTGTCCATGTACCCTCGTAGACCGAAAGCGGAAGCGTTAGCACAACGCGGTTGATGTAGTCATACGTCTTCACGATCCGACCGATCAAGTACCGAACGTATGACACCTCCGAGTTCAGCACACGTTCAGCTCGATGACGTCCCTCGAACTCCGATCCAGCCGAGCTTTGAGGGAGAGTTTCGTCAGCACGACGGCGTGGTGACGATGATGATGTTCTACCGAGCAGGGCTTCGCCTAAGCACCGCTACGATATTATCGAGGTGGACTATGGTGGAGGGGGCACCGCACACGGCTAAGAGATCCAAGATCAATTGTTGTGTCTAGAGGTGCCCCCTGCCCCCGTATATAAAGGAGCAAGGGGGAGGCGGCCGGCCAGGAGGAGGCGCGCCAGGGAGGAGTCCTACTCCCACCGGGAGTAGGACTCCCTCCTTTCCTAGTTGGAGTAGGAGAAGGGGGAAGGAGGAGGGAGAGAGGAAGGAAAGGGGGCGCCGCCCCCTCCTTGTCCAATTCGGACTAGAGGGGGGGCGCGCGGCCTGCCCTGGCCGCCCCTCCTCTTCTCCACTAAGGCCCATCTTGGCCCATTAAACCCCGGGGGGTTCCGGTAACCCCCGGTACTCCGGTAAAATCCCGATTTCACCCGGAACACTTCCGATATCCAAATATAGGCTTCCAATATATCAATCTTTATGTCTCGACCATTTCGAGACTCCTCGTCATGTCCGTGATCACATCCGGGACTCCGAACTACCTTCGGTACATCAAAACACATAAACTCATAATATAACTGTCATCGAACTTTAAGCGTGCGGACCCTACGGGTTCGAGAACTATGTAGACATGACCGAGACACGTCTCCGGTCAATAACCAATAGCGGAACCTGGATGCTCATATTGGCTCCTACATATTCTACGAAGATCTTTATCGGTCAAACCGCATAACAACATACGTTGTTCCCTTTGTCATCGGTATGTTACTTGCCCGAGATTCGATCGTCGGTATCTCAATACCTAGTTCAATCTCGTTACCGGCAAGTCTCTTTACTCGTTCCGTAATACATCATCCCGCAACTAACTCATTAGTTGCAATGCTTGCAAGGCTTATAGTGATGTGCATTACCGAGTGGCCCAGAGATACCTCTCCGACAATCGGAGTGACAAATCCTAATCTCGAAATACGCCAACCCAACAAGTACCTTCAGAGACACCTGTAGAGCACCTTTATAATCACCCAGTTACGTTGTGACGTTTGGTAGCACACAAAGTGTTCCTCCGGTAAACAGAGTTGCATAATCTCATAGTCATAGGAACATGTATAAGTCATGAAGAAAGCAATAGCAGAATACTAAACGATCGAGTGCTAAGCTAATGGAATGGGTCAAGTCAATCACATCATTCTCCTAATGATGTGATCCCGTTAATCAAATGACAACTCATGTCTATGGTTAGGAAACATAACCATCTTTGATCAACGAGCTAGTCAAGTAGAGGCATACTAGTGACACTCTGTTTGTCTATGTATTCACACAAGTATTATGTTTCCGGTTAATACAATTCTAGCATGAATAATAAACATTTATCATGATATAAGGAAATAAATAATAATAACTTTATTATTGCCTCTAGGGCATATTTCCTTCAGTATACCACTAGTCATAGAAGAAAGAATTCTTGAGGTCAAAATAAACAGTCGACATGTCGTTACCTTCCGTACCAGCCACTTCATCTTTAGCCTTTTTCAAGTTCTGATGGGCCAGCTCCAGGTCAAGGTTGAGTTGTCTCTGTTTTTCCTCGAATTCAGCGAACTTGGAGATAAGCGCACAGGATTTCTACAATGAGCAAAAGACATGTCAATGGACAAGATCAAAGATCATTTACTTCCGAGTGAATAAAACTTTAAGACTACTGCAGAATCAAACATTCTACAGTAGTCTCGGGGACTACACCCAGTGGGTGCACTTATCGTGCCTCACTGATTCAGATTCCACTCGACATGATCCGCCCAGACCGAGTGGAAGAAAAAAAGAGAAAGAAATACTCAGAGCCCAACCGACTGCCAGCAGTCGACTGCGGTATCGGGGACTACACCCAGTGGGTGCACTTAGCGTGCCCCCACTGGTTCAGATTCCCCGACATGGTCCGCCCAGACCGAGTGGAAGAGTGAAAACAACAAAGATGAAAACACCCAGTGGTGCAGATGCGAAGTGCAGACAAGAGATTACACGGAGAAAAGTATTCAGGTAGCATATCCTAACAGAACAAGTTCAGTCGGAAGCCAACTTACTTGGACATTGGCTCGAAGGGCCGCGCTGGCGTCATAACACGTTTTCTGCGTTCACCACCTTCACCCGCTCCATCATTATGCATGTCTGGCACATGGCGGTCGTAAGGCAGCATTTATGTGCATCTAGGCCAGATATCATGCTTAGTGTTTGCATGTGTGCTGCGATTTCAAGCGACACCAAAGGAGTCGCATCACTTAGCTGTGAAGCGAATTCTTCGATATTTGGCTCACACCCCAACTCTAGGATTATGGTATCCAAAGGGCTCAGAGTTTGATTTGGTTGGATTTTCGGATGCTGATTATGCTGGTGACAAAGTTGATCGCAAGTCTACATCAGGCACATGTCACTTTCTGGGACGATCACTTGTATGTTGGTCTTCAAAGAAGCAGAACTGTGTATCTCTCTCCACTGCTGAATCTGAATACATTGCTGCTGGATCTTGCTGTGCTCAGCTTCTGTGGATGAAGCAAAAACTCAAGGATTATGGCATTCATCTGAAGCAAGTGCCACTTTACTGCGACAACGAAAGCGCTATCAAGATTGCCAACAACCCAGTTCAGCACTCGAAGACAAAGCACATTGAAATTCGCCATCACTTTCTCAGAGATCATGTTGTGAAGGAAGACATTGATATCATACACGTCAACACTGAAGAGCAATTGGCAGATATCTTCAACAAGCCCTTGGATGAGAAGAGGTTTTCCAAGTTACGGTGTGAGCTAAATATCTTGGAATCCTCAAATGTCCTGTGATCAGGCACACATCCTAACACTTATGCATATGATGACTTAGATGTGCAACGCACAAAGTAAAGTATATCTTCAATCAATGAAGACATACATTCTAAGTGTGAATACATTAATGTGGAATTTGACTTCGGAGCGCCACGATAATTGTGCGCCGTGTCTGGGTCTAATACTTCCTATACGGTGGGTAACGCCACCACCAAACGTTCCATTTTGAAGTGTTTCTCTCATGGCGTTACCTCTCAATGTCTTCACATTTGGTTTGGCTTCGAATTCTCAATATCTGTCTTCATGATTATCTTCACTGACTGTTGATATATATGGATATATATGCTCTAAGTGTTCTGTCCTCTACAGCATTCACTTATAGCTATGTCTTCTTGCGTGAATCTTTTGAACTAAGTCAATGTGATCGGACCCTAACCTCTCTATGCTTTCTATCTCAAACTCTATCTCTCCAAGTCATATGCATTCTGTTGTAACTGTCAAATGTCTTCACTGTGTCCTTGTCAGCTGAAGACATAGTGACAACCATAAAAGTCCGTTTTTAATGCTCATTCCTCCACATAAGATCCGGAGAAGCAGGAACGACCGCCCGACAATTTAGGCGTGCGTGGGACGTGGAACAAATCCCAATCTTCCTCTAACTGGCCACGCGTGCCTCAAATGTGAACCGCCAGGGGTACCTGCGTAATAGCGCAGTGCCGACTCTATCCCTATAAATATACGATTCATTGCGGTCATTATCTTCTTCTTCCACCCTCGCACGAACCCTAGCGCCACCGCTAGCACTCAACGACGCCGGAGACGAAGCGCTTCGCTGCCGCAACCTCTCCAACGCCGTCCTCACGCCGACCGCGGACATCGTCCTCTCCGCCGTCGCCGTAGGTGTTTTCCGTCGCCAAGTTAGGGCACGGAGGACTGAACTGCTCGGCATCAACTCTCCTTCCGTCTAGCAGTTCCAGTGTGGTAAATAAAACTTCTTTTTACAGCCTCTTTTGATCTCATGGTTCTGTCACTTTCTACCATAAGAAGTTTCTCTTCACACTAGTTAGATCTCTCGCTGCATCTCATAACATGCCTAGTATATTCACTTGTGCTTCATAAGTAGTTAGATTCCTCACTTGTACTGATCTCATGGGTTCGTACAAATCTGGAACCAACTTCTTATCTATGAGTGAATGTCTTCGCAAGATGATCAATGTCTTCTAAACTGATTTATCTTCAAAATCTTTTGAGAATGCATATGACCTCTTCCCCTTCCCTCGCACCTTAATGCTGTCACAGGTACATGTCCGTGGGAGAATCCTTTGGTTCTCATAGTCTGCATTCATTTGCAGAATTACTTACAGCATCACATCAACTATTCCCCTGAAGCCAGTTCTTGCAAAAGGAAGCCTTTGAAGCCTTTGAACATGCTTTGAAGCCTTCCAAGTTATTCATGGCTTCAGAAACAGCAGCAAGGAAGGGAGGCAGACAGCGACGTGGTGAAACGTCCAAAGATCTGCCTGATGAGAGAGAGGATTGACCAATGATCTGAAGAAAGCTATGGTCAGCGCAAGACACGAATCCAATGGATTCGAAGATATTGGGCAGAGCAATGGTTCCTACCACTTCGTCACTCAGGAATATGCGGAGAAGTGCGCCATCAGAGACCGTGGGAGATGTATTATACAAAAATCTCGTACCCAGGTCCAGAATCGAGCATTGCTCAAGGCTTCTATCCATGCATGGTGAGAGGACCACAGCCAGCTGAGGCACAATCCTCATCACTTCTCTGGTGCCGCGATGATAATCTCTTCAAGCGCAACTTTCAGTTTGCACAACAGTCAGCGAAGATAAACAAGAAGAAATTTGGGCTTGACTTCAACCCTGGTCCCTCCTCACCAAGGGCAGATGGCACACGCAACGCTGATCCCAATATCATCGGGCCGTATGCCAATCTTGCAGGCCTCATCACTCGCATCCTAGTCCAAGGGACTGCTGTGAATGACCCTCCAGCAGATACTGAGTCAGATGACGCCCCTGCTGCTCGAAGCCAAAGCAGAAGAAGCCAAAAGCTCCAAAAGCTTCAAAGCCAGCCGCTTCTCCCAAGATCGCAAGAGTGAAGCCTTTAGCAACTGCACCTCCTGAAGCCAGTGTGCAGTCAGAAGGCTTATCACGAGTGTCCAAGCCCCAAGAAGCCAAGAAGCCTCAGCCACACACAGGCAAAGAGCTCACAGCTGCTGACATTCTGCGCTGCGAAGCCATTGATCTCTCAAGCGATGAAGATCTTGGAGATGATGCTCTTGAGCAGCTCATCAAGAGCAAGGAGGAGGCTGAAATCTTCAACAATCTGCCTCTGTTTGATGTCGCCATCATCCACAACTTCATCGATGAATGGTTTGACACACCAGACATAAGCTTCAATGATCTGCAGCTACCCATAGGCCTCAGCGTTGCCTTTCAAGGTGCAATCGCTTCAGAACTTGCAATAGCCCAGCGAATTGTAGAACTGAAGCAGAAAATTGATCATGAAAAGGCTCAGTTCAAGAAGCACGTGGCCAAGCTCAGTGTGCAAGAAGTGAAAAACTTCAAGATCATGTTGCACGAGCTGAAAGAAAACTTCCTGAAGACGCGTGCCGAAGCTCAAGGCTCGCGAGAACGCATGAAGACTTTGGCTGATCGCTGCGTGCAAGCCTACAATGAGGCAGAAAAGCGCAAGGCACTTGGGCGTCCCGGCATTGACCCCAGGATGGCCGCGAAGAAGAAAAAGAAGGCGGCTGTGCCCGAACCTGAAGCGCCAAGGTCAGAACCTGATGCTCCGATTGTCTTCCCCGCTGCAACGACTGGCTCGAAGCCAAAGAGTCGATCAACCGCCTCACAGCACAAGAAGACACGGACTGCAGAGGCTGAAGCTAAGAAGAGAAAACATTCTGAAGCCTCTCCTTCTGAACCCATCATCAAGAAGCGCAAGACCAAGAAATCTCGGGCTGCTCCCACAGAGCCCCTGATAGTTGAACCACTCTGCGTCCGCTATCCTGACGCAGATCGTCAGTTGACAGTGCATGAGCCTGCTTACATAGAGGCTCCGCACGCTGAAGACATTCCAGCAGCCAACCCCAATGCTGCTGAAGACATTGGTCCCCAAGACAATGTGCAAGGTGATGCAGCCCTTCCTCAGCTTGAGACAAGCGAACAGATCAGTATTGGTCGTCCATTGACGCCAATCACACAAAATGCGTCGTGGGCAGATCGCCCACAGGAGGAAGATGAGCCCCAACCCACTGCAACTCCACCAGCGCCTACACTCCATAGGCTTCGCAAAGGGCCAAGGGCTCAGGCTGCTGAAGACATTCCGGCTGCATCAGCCGAAGAGCAAGCAGAAATACCACAAGCTCCAACTCCCCCGCACCAACAAGAAGCAGTTCTCAAGGAGAACGTGCCTGAAGCTGAAAATGTTGAGGCTGCCACAAACAACGCCGAAGCAAATGTGGAGCCCTCCCCAACAACAGCTTCAGAAGACACCGAAGCTACTGCTCCTGAACATTCTGTGCCTGAGTCTGCTGCCGGACCACAATTCAACTATCATATTGCGCACAGGCCCCAGGTCCAGAAGCCGATCCCACGACTACCAAGGTTCCCAGGTCCTGCATCAGCTCCTGGTTCCTTCAACATCAACGGCTTCAGGGCAGATAACACGTTTTTCGACCGCTCCAAGAACCCTTATTCAAGGGAACGGATTGTATCAGATAGGTTCTGGAGCCATCAACAGCGCAGCTATTATTCATGCATCCTCTACAACCAAGGCCGCATCTTTCCTCACAAGCGCCTTGAGGTTGAAGCTGTTGCTGGTCTGCCTGGTCTGGAAGAAGCACTGGATTGCTTCAAGCAAGTGGGTTTGCTGCCATTTATCACTGACGAAGAGCACTGGAACGAAGAGCTTCTGCTCCAGTTCTATGCCACTTTGCATATCAAAGGCTATAACAGAGATCCGAAGACATGGATCCTGGAGTGGATGACAGGCAATATCCATCATGAAGCCAATGCTTTCGACCTAATTGAGCTTACCGGCCTTCCCACTCCTGGCGAATTCTTTGAAGAAGGGTGCCAACTCCATGCTGAAGCAATTGAGAGCATATTTCAGCGTCCTGAGCCAGATATGAGTCAGATGCTCTCAATGATGAAGCCATTTCCTCCAAATGCACCCTATCCAACTAGGTTCTTCGTTGAAGACTTAGAGTACCTGCCCAGAACAATATATCACATCATAAGGCGGACTCTCTGGCCAGTCAAGGGACACTCTCGATATGCAACGATTGATGGTGCAATGAAGACTCTCATCTTCTGCATTCTTCATGGCAAATGCTTCAATGCACAGGATCTCTTCATCCGTCAATTTGCAGCGTCTGCTTCAGAACTGTTTGGATTAAAGTTTTATGCTCCTTGGGTTATGAGGCTGATCAAGCTTCACTCTGCAATCTCCTATCAACCCTCAGCCCGCAATCATAGGATATTTTTGCCAGATGTGGACACATCTGCTGAAGCAATATATCCAGAGCCGGCCAAGCAACCACTAAGTCTTCAGAATGCAGAACACCAGAGCTTCACTCAAAATATTGAAGGTGTTGAAGCTCTCTCCCGAGTGTATCCAATGGCTGGCACCACACGTGCCCCTGCATCAACTGAAGCCACCAACAGCACAGCTGCAAAGAGACCCAAGAAGCGCGCTCGTGCACTCAATGACAGAGAGCTTCTTGTGGCTCTTCACCAAAAGCAAGATAGGCATCACGACTGGCTCAAGAGGCAGATGAGAAGCATCATGCAAGACGTCAATCGCATCAGAAATATGGCAACCAAGAATGCATTTGTCACACACGAGACCTGTCGCCGCACTTGGAAGGGCCTCACCATGATGTGCCCTGAAGCTGAACTGCATGAGGATGGCTTCACAGAGCACTTCAAATTTGACTCCACGCCTCCAAGAAGAGCGGTGATGCGCAGCACACCATCACTTGAAGAGTCAGAGTTCTCTTCTTCTGCTGCCACCGTGTCTGCCCGGATTATTGAAGAAGAAGACGACGCGACATCATCTCCACCTGCTTCAACGCGCGTCGAATCTGCACCAAGCTCGTCTGCACCGCCGCCAAACAACTCCACCGACCCTGCTGCGCCTGGGAACGCGTAGAAACCTCTATGTCTTCAAACCTTTTTGGTCATCACTGACAAAAGGGGGAGAAGCATATGATGGTTATAGTCTTCAAGCGGGTCACTATGGGCGGGTGCCTTCATATTTTGCTACATTTTGCTTCGTGCTTACAACTCCCGTTTTTTTGCTACATTTGCTTCATTGAGTTGTAACACTTAGCCTTGATGGTCGTCTGCTACCTGTTTGTCACTCCGGTTTGCGAAGATAAATTCCGCACTCATCTCATTCTGCAGACGTCCATTTTCCATTATGCATGTCATTATCTTCATATACTTTCACATGCATAGTGGATTGTCATAAGTTGAAGTGGATCTCCACAAGTACAACCTGCCATGTGCATTTGCATTCAAGCAGAATTACTTATATGCACATCTTCAGGGGAGCCCTTGCAACTTATGAAGACAATTCCTTTACAATTTCACAAATTATTTTCCCCGTTGAAAACTTCAACTAGTTTGTCATCAATCACCAAAAAGGGGGAGATTGTAAGTGCATCTAGTGCCACCCCTAGTTGGTTTTGGAGTATTGACGACAAACCTAGTTGAGGGACTAATGTGTTTGTGAGAATTGCAGGAAACACAGGTAGAAGTCCCTCATTGATTCGGTTTTACTACCAGAGATGACCCCTAAAAATGTACGAAGACATTGAAGACAATGGTGGTTTATGAAGATATTCATATTGAAGACAATGACATG
>NC_053027.1:320062401-320075227 GCF_003073215.2 Triticum urartu | reverse complement strand
GACCTTCCCTCTGCAAAAGAGAGTTAAGCTTTCTTAGCCACCCACATCTTCAAGGGTGGCTTAGAAGCAATAAGTCTAAGTGCAGCGTCTGAGAACTTTGGCTTTGGAGCCCTAGCAAAAAGTCTGCAGGCGGACAATAGTACTCATAAGAATAACGCAGAATAGTTCTTGGTCTTATGAACATGGCGGTTGATGAACCGCGCTCATATTCATAGGCCTGAAGTATGGTTTCCCTGCAAAACATTTGCGTTAGTGCGACTCAGGTGAGTCCTCTGTCTGTATGAAGCCTTTGGACCGTATGAAGCCTTGTGGTCTGAGGTTTGTCTTCTTCACGTGTGGTGTCATGATGACATTCACAGGAAGATTCTCCAGACACTTTTCTCGACCCAGATCTTCTTCATAGGCGTCCATTCCTGCAGTTAGTACCAATGTACCTGGCAAACACTTCACCATTCTGATTCTTAAACAGTTTATAGTTTGCATCAAAGGATTCATCAATGATAATGGGGTTAGCACAAGTGAAGCCAGATAGATTGGATGGATCTGCTAGAGGTTCCTTTGCAGCAACCCATGGTTTTGGGGTACTGCTCAGGTTTCAGTAAGAGCCATCAGCATTCATTTTCCTTACGAACCCAACACCCTCTTTCTCGGGTTTCGGTTCAGAATCTGCTTTTTGAGGACATCACATAGTGTCTGATGCCCTTTAAGACTTTTGTACATCCCTGTTTCAAGCAATGTCTTCAACCTAGGCATTCTCATCAGCAATAGCAGTGGTATCCTCAGTAGAGGGGTTAGTTCACCACATCAACAGTTGAAGATATTGCAACAGTAGCACTAGTAAATTCAGCAACAGAAGTAGCATTATCACGCTCAATGCATTTAGACATGGTGGTTCAAATCCTTCCTGAGGGGAACTGATCTGTTTGGACGCGAAGTGACTCATTTTCCTTTTGAAGATCTTCATGAGCCGCTCTCAATTTCTCAAGATCTTGCTTCCTTTGAAGATAATCATAGGAAAGCTTTTCATGAGTTGTTGAGAGCGTTTCATGACGATGACTTTCAAGTTCCTCATACTTAACGTGAAGATTTTTTATGTCTTCAATTAAGGATTCAGATACGAGTCATTTGCAGCGCCTAACAGATCATCGCTTTTGTCTAACAGTTTTTGAATATGTTCCATGGCTTTTTGTTGTTCAGTTGCAATTTTAGCATGTGGGTTTTGAACCACAATTAGAGTCATCGTCACTAGATGTTTGATAGTGAGTAGTGCGTGTGTTTACCTTGGCACCTGCGTGCCATGAAGTAGTAGGTAGGAGCGGAGTAGTCCTTGTCATTTGCATCGGTGTCGGTGATGAAGTCATTGTCTTCAGTGTTGAAGATGGACTTGGCAATATGCTGTAGCCAGACTTGCGACGCCAGTTGATGACTCCTCCTCAGACTCCACCTCCGCCTCCTCAGAAGCGGACTCCTCCTCTGAATCCATTTCCTTGCCAACAAACGCACGTGCCTTGCCAGATGAGCTCTTCTTGTGTGATGAAGACTTTGAGGAAGACTTGGAAGAACTTGAGTATTTCTTCTTCTTCTTGGTTCGTCAGAGTCATATTCCTTGCTCTTCTTCTTCTTTTTGTTCTCATTGTCCCACTGCGGACACTCAGAGATGAAGTGGCCAGGTTTTCTTGCACTTGTGACATGTTTTCTTCTTGTAGTCATGAGTAGAAGGCTTCATCATTCCTTGAGCTTGATCGGAGAAGACTTTCTGAAGCCTTTCTTCTTGGTGAATTTTTGGAACTTCTTCACAAGCATAGCAAGTTCCCTTCCAATGTCTCAGGATCATCAGAACTGGCTGTCAGATTCTTCTTCAGATGAGGAGACAGCTTTTGCCTTCAAGGCACGAGTTCGCCCATAGTTTGGACCGTAGATATCTCTTTTCTCAGAAAGCTGAAACTCATGTGTGTTGAGCCTCTCAAGTATGTCAGACGGATCGAGTGTCTTGAAATCAGGTCGTTCTTGAATCATCAGGGCTAGGGTGTCAAACGAACTGTCAAGTGATCTCAGTAGTGTCTTGACGACTTCATGCTTGGTGATCTCAGTAGCGGCAAGGGCTTGAAGCTCATTTGTGATGTCGTGAGTCATTCAAATGTGAGCTGGACATTCTCATTGTCATTTCGCTTGAAGCGGTTGAAGAGGTTGCGAAGGACACTGATTCTCTGATCTCTCTGGGTTGAGACGCCTTCGTTGACCTTGGAGAGCCAGTCCCAGACCAGCTTAGATGTTTCCAAAGCACTCACGCGGCATACTGTCCTTTGGTCAGATGACCACAGATGATATTCTTGGCAGTAGAGTCCAGTTGAACGAACTTCTTGACATCAAGCAGCAGTGACACCTTCTCCAGCCTTGGGAATGCCGTTCTTGACGACATACCATAGGTCGACGTCAATGGCTTCAAGATGCATGCGCATCTTATTCTTCCAGTAGGGATATTCAGTTCCATCAAAGACGGGGCACGCAGCGGAGACTTTGATTATCCTGCAGTCGACATAGCTAAAACTCCAGGTGGTTAAACCGAATCAGCAATAGAACAAGGGAGTACCTTGCTCTGATACAATTGAAAGTGCGTTATATCGACTAGAGGGGGGTGAATAGGCGATTTTTATGAAAGTCTTCAAAACGTGGAAGTTTCGAAGACAAACGATAGGAAATAAACCTATTACCATGCAGCGGAAGGTAGACTACACTAGGCAAGCCATAGTCAAGTATTCAAGTGAGAGCACAATGACTAATAGAAGCAATGCAGTAAGGATCAGGTAGGAAGATATTATGAAGCAAACAGAACACGCAGTCACTTAGTGAAGATAAAAGATAGTGCAATCATACAATGACTTCACAAGGAGTAACAGTAAGTAGAGGGACGGGAAGGATGAAACCAGTGACTCGTTGAAGACAATGATTTGTTGGACCAGTTCCAGTTGCTGTGACAACTGTACGTCTGGTTAGGGCGGGCTAGGTATTCAAACCCGAGGACACACAGTCCCGGACACCCAGTCCTGAACACGCAGCTCAGGACACCCAGTCCTCCACCGTATTCCCCTTGAGCTAAGGTCACACAGACCTCGCCCAATCACTCTGGTAAGTCTTCAAGGTAGACTCCCAAACCTTCACAGACTTCGTTCACCGGCGATCCACAATGTCTCTTGGATGCTCAGAACGCGACGCCTAACCAGCTGGAGGATGCACAGTCCTCAAGTGTAATAACTCTTCAGATCACACAGACACGAAGACTTAAGTGATGCCTAATTCTCTTTGCTCTGGGTGGTTAGGGCTTTATCCTCGCAAGGAATTCTCTCTCAAAGGCTTCGAGGTGGGTTGCTCTCAAACGACAAAAGCCGTACACTAACTCTGAGCAGCCAACCGTTTATGGTTGTAGGGGGTGGGCTATTTATAGCCACTAGGCAACCCGACCTGATTTGTCTGAAATGACCCTGGGTCACTAAGGAACTGACACGTGTTCCAACGGCAAGATTTCAAACACACATGCAACTTTACTTGGGCTACAAGCAAAGCTGACTTGTCCGACTCTGGACAAGATTCGCTCTCATAGTCTTCACTCGAAGACATAGGTTTTGGTTAAGCATCACTTCAGTCATTCTGATGGTTCTCTTGGACCCCACTTAACAGTACGGTGGTTCCTATGACTCAACAAAGAAGGAAAAGAACTACGAAAGATCTAAGTCTTCGAGCTCCACAGGCTTCATGCGATGTCTTCTCTTGTCATAGTCTTCATTGTGAATATCTTCATATACCACCTTTGACATCAATGTCTTCATACATTTTTAGGGGTCATCTCTGGTAAGAAAACCGAATCAATGAGGGACTTCTACCTGTGTTATCCTGCAATTCTCACAAACACATTAGTCCCTCAACTAGGTTTGTCGTCAATACTCCAAAACCAACTAGGGGTGGCACTAGATGCACTTACAGCAGCCTCGTCACCGACTAGAGAAGGGATAGGGTCCAAGCCTGTCTCGACCCGTCCAGTCTCCTCTTCAAAGTTTTGGCAGAATTCTGCAGAGTCAAAGAGTTAATGAGTCGTCTGGTCGGGTACAACTTGCAAACAGTAAAATAGTCGAGTAAAAAGAGGTACCTTCGAGCATAATAAAGAGTTTCTTGGCAAGAGCTTTCAGATAAGCCTCCAAATCGTTCCTCCTGCGAGTCATGCTCTCCAGCTGGTCGGTCGGAGCCACTTTATCTTTTTTCAGACGAGTCGCCTCTTGATTGGATTCAGTGAGAGACAACTTCATCTTGTTGATTTCTTCCTCCAGTGCTTCGACCGAAGCCAGTTTTTGGTCAGCAAAGGCAGTCTTCTCCTTAGCCTCCTTCTGCGCAGCTGCAAGGTCCAGATCCTTCTTCTCCAGGGCCAACCTCATTTTCTCTGCAAAATACACATTTAGATCAAACAGAAGAATGAAAAGATAACTTGAGGGATGGTCCAGATAAGCAGTCGACAGGCCATTACCTTTCGTACCAGCGACTTCACCTTGTGCCTTCCTTAAATTCTGCTGAGCCAACTCCAGATCAAGGTTGAGTTGCCTCTACTTTTCCTCAAACTCGACAAATTTGGAGATAAGCGAACAAGATTTCTACAGTAAGTAAAAGACATATCAATCGACGAGATCAAATATTATTTACTTCCGAGTGAATAAAGCTTCAAGACCACTCAGACCCCAACCGAGTGCCAACAGTCGACTGCGGTCTCGGGTACTACACCCAGTGGGTGCACTTGGCGTGCCCCCACTGGTTTGGATTCCACTCGGCTGGTCCGCCTAGACCGAATAAAAAAGAGTGCTCAGACCCCAGCCGACTGCCAGCAGTCAACTGCGGTCTCGGGGACTACATCCACTGGGTGCACTTGGCGTGCCCCCACGGGTTTGGATACCACTCGGCTGGTCCACCCAGACCGAGTGCAAAAAATAAAATAAAAGAGACGAAAAGTGCTCAGACCCCAGCCGACTACCAGCAGGCGACTGCTGTCTCGGGGACTACACCCAGTGGGTGCACTTAGCGTGCCCCCATTGGTTCAGATCCCATTCGACCAGACCGAGTGGAAGAGTGCAAATAATAAAGACAACAAAACACCCAGTGGGTGTACAGATTCGAAGCAGACAATAAAAGATTGTGCGAAGGGGGGGGGCGCTGGCGTCATAAGCAACCTGACTATTGTCGTGCACCTCCTTCATCCGCTCCATCATTACACCAGCCTGACGGATAGCCTCCGCGGCGGCGTCCGACTGGCTTTCTGGAACATGATAGGTGGTGAAGAAAGGGACAGACGGTCCAGATGCAGCAGCTTGGAGCTCCGAGGCATGAGGTTGGATGGCTGAAGAAAACACTGGTACAGTCGACGGTGCGGGGCGCTCACTCGACACTAGGACAGCAAAGGTTATAGAGGCTCTACTTGCATCTTCGGGCTGTTGGACTATTGGTTCTGTCACCGGTTCCGACTGAGATATCTTGCCAACTGCTGCTTTCTTGCTCTTCCTGGGCCTTAGCGGCACGTCCTCATCATCATCTGGAAGCTCAATGACATTGGGAGGGGCTGCAAAAAAATCAGCCGACTCCAGATGAGTCACCAGAAGTTAATCGACCATACAATCGAGAACGAGATCACGAGGATTATACCCGGGTTGGAGGTGACCGCATCTTCCATGTCCTCGTCTTCATACTAGCGAGTGGAAGTCCTAGAGGTAGCGGCACTACAAATTTCAGAGTTCAGTCGGTCATGTGTGACGAAATGAGTCGACTCAAATCCAGATTCATACTAAAACAAGAAATCAAGTCCAACTAATACCCGGAACTAATGGGGATGGCCACTTTGATCTTCGGCAAGGCCTTTGGCGGTTTGGACGGCGTAGCTTTCGGTTGCTTCGACGCCTTTTCAGTCGGTGCTGGAGAAGATGTTCGAGGACGCTTCGATGACTGCCTAGTTTGCGCGGCCGCCTTGCCGCGGGCACTTGCTGGATCGTGAGAAAGCTTGAATCATTTTTCCCTACGAGGAGGAGAGTCGACCTCTTCTTCATCACACGGGTCGTCGCTGTCCTCGTCCTCCTCGTCGTCAGAGCGCCACTTGCCGCTTTCACCTCCACTCGCTTCTCCCTCTGGGTCCTGGTCCTGCTCCCCGTTGGGCATCGAGTACATCTCACTCAGGGCCTAGAAGACAACAACCAAGACAAGAGACAGTCGGGTGATAGCAGACAACAACTTGATAAATCAAGAAAACACTCGACCATGTGGAGTCATACCTTGTCGGTCTCGTATGAGTTGTTGAGTGGAGGAATCCTCCGGGATCCCCTTGGGTTGTCTTTGTTGCCAGTGATACTCTTCAGCCACCCTTCCAATGTAGCATCATCGACCTCCTCTGGATGGATCCGAGTGGTGTCGTCGATGCCCGAATACATCCACATCGGATGGTCTTGAGCTTGAAGTGGTTGGATGCGTCGCCTGAGGAAAATCTCCAACAGATCCATACCGGTTACCCCATCACGGACAAGTTGAACTACTCGCTCTACCAGCATTTTCACTTGCGCCTTCTCCTCTGGGATCACTTTCAAAGCAGAGGGTTTCTCCACCCGGGCCATGGAAAAGGGGGGAAGTCCAGTCGACTGACCTGGAGTCAGCTGGTCCTTGCAGTAGAACCATGTCGACTGCCACCCTCGAACCGACTCTGGAAGGATCATGGCTAGGAAAGTACTTTTATTCCTCATCTGAATCCCAAGACCCCCGCACATCTGAATCACTTGCATCCTCTCATCACTCGGGTTGGCCTTCTTGACCGACTGAGAACGGCAGGTGAATATGTGCTTGAAGAGCCCCCAGTGTGGCCTACAGCCCAGGAAGCTCTCGCACATAGACACAAAAGCAGCAAGGTACACGATGGTGTTCGGAGTAAAGTGGTGGAGTTGCACCCCAAAGAAGTTCAAGAAACCTCGAAAGAAAGGGTGGGGAGGCAAGGAAAACCAGCGGTCGACGTCAGTAGCGAGGAGGACGCGCTCACCCTCCTGTGGCTGCGGCCCGGTCTCATTCCCCGAGAGTCGCGCCGATTCATGGGGGATCAATCCTCCCTCGACCAGGTCGTCGATGTCATCCTGGCGGATCGTCGAGTGAATCCAGTCGCCCTGGATCCAGCCCGGCGGCAAGCCGACCCTCGAAGAAGATCCACCCCGGCCGGACTTTTTCCCCTTCGCCTTCACCGTCGCCTTCTTCGCACGCTCCAATGCCACCATCTTCTCCTTCCCCATGGCAGCGGATCGAGTTCGAACGGAGCGACGACACCGAGAGCGGAGGCAGATGCGATGGAGAAAACAGAGGAGGAAGGGGGAAGAATGGGAACGCACTGTGCGAAAAACCCCGTCCGACGCCTTATATGAGGTCATTTCCGAGTGGCTGACTCGTGGGCCTAGGCAATCTGATCAAATCCCGCAATAGTCGCGCACGCGATACATGGCGAAAAAGGTGGCGCGGTGATCGAGGCGGCCTGCCTAATCCGTCCCGATTACTGCGGCCTCCTCTGCCTGGCGCGCTTCCCAAAATTCGAATCCTGCGAAATTCGCAGACAGCAGAACAACCCGTCAGACGGAAGATTTTTCCCATATCAACACTCGAAGGTTAACAATGAAAGTTCACTCGAAAAAACCAAGAATGGATCAAGGCAACTGAACAAGCAGTTCAAGTCATCATGAATGTTCATTCGACCTTTGGACAGGACATTTCCGAAGCGCAAAAGCTGAATCGGAGAGGTTATCAACTCCTTCTCCACTCGAACCCTGAACCATTCGGGGGCTAATGATGAAGATATGTACCTAGGGTAGGGTCATAGGCCTGACCTAGACACCCTCCCCTAGGACGTCACCCTAAAACCAGAAGCATTCGAAGAGGAGTCATCATCCACTCGACCATGAGGACTTCCACTCGGAAGACTTGAAGTCACTCGACCGCGGAGACTGTCACTCGACCACCAGAAGGTCTAAGGTCGCTCCGAACTGCAACGGTCGGACATCACCTCATAGCTTTAATGGTCATTATGTCTCTTTATTTACTAGCGTTACCAGTAACGTCTCCCCTTTAATGTACCTTAAACCCTTTGTAACGTGGGCCGGCTGGGGTCCTGGCGCACTCTATATAAGCCACCCCCCTCCACAGGCACAAGGGTTCGCATCTTTTGTAAACTCACACACACATATAATCCAGTCGACCGCCTCAGGGCACCGAGACGTAGGGCTGTTACTTCTTCCGAGAAGGGCCTGAACTCGTAAAACTCGTGTGTACAACTACTCCATAGCTAGGATCTTGCCTCCTCATACCTACCCCATTCTACTGTCAGTCTTAGATCCACGACATCCATACCACCGATCCAATCCTTACGAGCTTTCATATATTGTTCTTCGCTTATTTACTTTTCGCTGCTACTATTTACAATCACTACAAAACCCAAAAATATTACTTTTGCTACCGTTACCTTTTGCTATCGTTACCACTACTATCATATTACTTTGCTACTAAATCCTTGCTGCAGATATTAAGTTTCTAGGTGTGGTTGAATTGACAACTCAGCTGCTAATACTTGAGAATATTCTTTGGCTCCCCTTGTGTCGAATCAATAAATTTGGGTTGAATACTCTACCCTCGAAAACTGTTGCGATCCCCTATACTTGTGGGTTATCAAGACTATTTTCTGGCGCCGTTGCCGGGGAGCATAGCTCTATTCTTTGAGTCACTTGGGATTTATATCTGCTTATCATTATGAAGAACTTGAAAGATCAAAGAACCAAGATTTTTCCCTCAACTACGAGGGGAGGTAAGGAACTGCCATCTAGCTCTGCACTTGATTCACCTTCTGTTTTGAGTAAGCTTGCGACACCTAAACCTGCTTCTGCTAATTCTTCTGATATGTCGCATGTTATTGATGATGCCACTTCTGCTATGCATGATACTTATGATGAAACTACTTCTATGCTTGATACACTGTGCCACTTGGTGAATTTCTTGATGAACAACTTGCTAGGGCTAGAGAGAATGAAATTATTGAAACTGATAATATTGATGAAAGTGATGATGAAGATTCTCCCCCTAGATATGAATTGCCTGTTGTGCCTTGAGGGTTATGTTATGGATGAAGAAACTGCTAGAGACTTTCTTGCTTGCAATGATAGAAGTGATCTTAAGAAACTATTAGCTAAGCTGAAACAAAAATCTCTAAATGCTAGAATGAAATATGATCCTGCTTATGCTACTTCACCTATCTTTATTACTGATAAGGATTATGATTTCTCTGTTGATCCTGAGTTAATTACTTTGGTTGAATCTGATTTCTATGGCTATGAATCTGAAACTGTTGTGGCACATCTTACTAAATTAAATGATATAGCTACCCTGTTCACTAATGATGAGAAAACTCGCTACTATTATATCCTTAAATATTTCCGTTCTCATTAAAGGGTGATGCTAAGATATGGTTTAATTCTCTTGATCCTGGTTGTGTGCGTAGTCCCCAGGATATGATTTATTACTTCTCTGCTAAATATTTCCCTTCATAAGAAACAAGCTGATTTAAGGGAAATATATAATTTGTGCAAATTGAAGAAGAGAGTCTCCCACAAGCTTGGGGGAGGCTTCTCCGATTTACTTAATGCTTTGCCTGATCATCTCTCAAGAAAAATGAAATACTTGGTATCTTTTATAATGGACTAACCGATGCTTCCAGAGACCACCTGATAGTTGTGCTGGTTGTGTTTTCAGGGAAGAACTGTTGATCAAGCTGAAATTCTATTGAATAATGTTGAATAATGAAAATAATTGGACACTTCCTGAACCAACTCCTAAGCCAACTCCGAAGAAAAGGGGTATTCTATTTCTCAGTCCTGAAGATATGCAAGAGGCAAAGAAATCTATGAAATAAAAGGTATAAAAGCTGAAGATGTTAAGAATTTACCTCCTATTGAAGAAATACATGGTCTTAATTTACCGCCTGTTGAAGAAAGCATGGTCTTGATAACCCGACACATGTAGTAAAGGTAAATTCTCTCTATAGATATGATAAAGCTGAAATCCCTCCTACTAAGTTTGCTAGCCAATGCTTAGATGAGTTTGATAACTTTATGGTTAAGCAAGAAGATTTTAATGCTTATGTTGGTAGACAATTGAAACATAATGCTTAATGATTGAACACTTGAGTGATTATATGGCTAATGTTAAAGGTGAACTTAAACTTATTAGTAAACATGCTTCTATGGTTACCACTCAAGTAGAACAAGTACTTAAAGCTCAGAATGATTTGCTCAATGAATTGAATAGTAAAAATAATGACTTTGCTGTTAGAGTTGCAACTAGAGGAGGTAAAGTGACTCAGGAACCTTTGTATCCTGAGGGTCATCCTAAGAGAATTGAGCAAGATTCTCAGAGAATTAATATTGATGCACCTAGTCCTTCTAAAAGGAAGAAAAAGAAAAATGATAGGACTTTGCATGCTTCTAGTGAACCTATTGTAGACACACCTGAGAATCCCAATGATATTTATTTCTGATGCTGAAACACAATCTGGTAATGAACATGAACCTAGTGATAATGTTAATGATGATGTTCATGTTGATGCTCAACCTAGCAATGATAATGATGTAGAATTGAACCTGCTGTTGATCTTGATAACCCACAATCCAAAGAATCAACGTTATGATAAGAGAGACTTTGTTGCTAGGAAGCACGGTAAAGAAAGAGAACCATGGGTTCAGAAACCCATGCCTTTTCCTCCTAAACCATCCAAGAAAAAGGATGATGAGGATTTTGAGCGCTTTGCTGAAATGATTAGACCTATCTTTTTGCGTATGTTTGACTGATATGCTTAAAATGAATCCTTATGCTAAATATATGAAGGAAATTGTTACTAATAAAAGAAAGATACCGGAAGCTGAAATTTCCACCATGCTTGCTAATTATACTTTTAAGGGTGGAATACCAAAGAAACTTGAGGATCCAGGAGTACCAACTATACCATGCTCCATTAAAAGAAACTATGTTAAAACTGCTTTATGTGATCTTGGAGCCGGTGTTAGTGTTATGCCTCTCTCTTTATATCGTAGACTTGATTTGAATAAGTTGACACCTACTGAAATATCTTTGCAAATGGCGATAAATCAACTGCTATACCTGTCGGTATTTGTGAGGATGTGCCTGTTGTGGTTGCAAACGTTACTATTTTAACGGACTTTGTTATTCTTGATATTCCCAAGGATGATAGTATGTCTATTATTCTTGGAAGACCCTTTTTGAATACTGCAGGGGCTGTTATTGATTGCACCAAAGGCAATGTCACTTTTCATGTTAATGGTAATGAGCATACGGTACACTTTCCGAGGAAACAACCTCAAGTCCACAGTATCAATTCTATTGGAAAAATTTCAACAATTACTATTGGAGGTTTTGAATTTCCTCTTCCTACTGTCAAGAAGAAATATGATATTCTTATTGTTGGGGGACATGCATATCCCCGTTGAGGTAACCTAGTGTTATTCGAAAATTCTCCGGTTTCATGTTATTCGAAATGAGTTTGTTAACAAGACCTGATCAACCTTGTTAGTGGATTCCTTTTGATGAGCATGAGATGGATGAATTTAGAAAACACAACTCTCTGTACCCTCTTTTTACTTTCTGTTATTTATATTAAATAAAGCAAAAAATAGTATTTTCTGTCTGTTTTCTGAATTATCAATGCAATAAAAATACCCCGAAAATAAAAGTTCTCCAAATGCCCTGAAAATTAAATATGATTTTTTCTAGAATATTTGAGAATATCTGGCACTGAGAACACACCAGGGGGAGCAAGCACCTGGCCACGAGGGTCCAGGGCGCGCCCCCTGCCTCGTGGGCCCGGTGGCTCCCCTCCACTTATTCCAGCTACCACACACTCCTTCTTCCCAACAAACATCACTAGCCAGCTCAAACCCGAGTCCAAGCTCATCTTGCTGCCATTTTCGATCTCCTTGCTCAAAGCTCCATTCACAAAACTGCTTTGGGGGATTGTTCTTTGGTATGTGACTCCTCCAATGGTCCAATTAGTTTTTGTTCTAGTGCTTTATTCATTGCATATTTTTGCTGCTTAGGTGACCCTGTTCTTGAGCTTGCATGTCAAATTTATATGGTCAAAAGTAGTTTTAATGCATGATATATCCTCTAGGCACTTGTAGGAGTAGTTGCTATCAATTTTGTTGAGTTTGGTTCACTTTTATTTTGAAGTTACTAAAAATTTCAGAAATTTTCAGAAAAAGATGAAGAGATTTTTGAGGGGCTCATCGAGCCGAAGCTCGAAGGATAAACAAAGTGAAGAGAACAAGAAGCCCAAGTATAATCTCCCTCGCACCGCGGAGGTTCGGCCGTGTGAATGGCCTTGTGATGATTTCTTGAGAGCAGCCGGGATTTATGATGATTTCTATGAATTGGCTGAGAATGCAGGCCTCACCGCCTTCCTCCACGACCAACGCGAACAGTATCTCTTACTCACCAATATCTTTGTGCAAAACTTTCATTTCCATGCTAGGAGCTCACCACCTACGGTGGAATTTTATTTATATGATGAGCATAAGGAGATGTCACTTCGTGATTTTTGTCGGGTTTGTTTGATCCCTTTTGAGGGCAGCGTAGAGGAACCACATCGTGACGATGTGGAAGGGTTTATTGATACAATTGTTGTAGGGGAAACGAGGAAAGTTTCCGATGCAAGAATTACTAGCATACATTTTCCTGTTTTACGTTACTTTGCAATATTTGCTAGTAGATGCTTAAT
>NC_053027.1:320044853-320061401 GCF_003073215.2 Triticum urartu | reverse complement strand
GTGACTCCTCCAATGGTCCAATTAGTTTTTGTTCTAGTGCTTTATTCATTGCAAATTTTTGCTGCTTAGGTGACCTGTTCTTGAGCTTGCATGTCAAATTTATGTGGTCAAAAGTAGTTTTAATGCATGATATAGCCTCTAGGCACTTGTAGGAGTAGTTGCTATCAATTTTGTTGAGTTTGGTTCACTTTTATTTTAAGTTACTAAAAATTTCAGAAATTTTCAGAAAAAGATGAAGAGATTTTTGAGGGGCTCATCGAGCCGAAGCTCGAAGGATAAGCAAAGTGAAGAGAACAAGAAGCCCAAGTATAATCTCCCTCGTACTGCGGAGGTTCGGCCATGTGAATGGCCTTGTGATGAGTTCTTGAAGAGGCGGATTCATGAAGATTTTTATCATTTGGCTGAGAATGCAGGCCTCACCGCCTTCCTCCACAACCAGCGTGAACAGTACCTCTTACTCACCAATATCTTTGTGCAAAATTTTCATTTCCATGCTAGGAGATCACCACCTTCGGTGGAATTTTATTTATATGATGAGCATAAGGAGATGTCACTTTATGATTTTTGCCGGGTCTGTTTGATACCCTTTGAGGGCAGCATAGAGGAACCACATCGTAATGATGTGGAGGGATTTATTGATATGATTGTTGTAGGGGAAACGAGGAAAGTTTCCGATGCGAGAATCACTAGCATACATTTTCCTGTTCTACGTTACTTCGCAATATTTGCTAGTAGATGCTTAATTGGTCGCGGGAACTGTGGGAACCTTAGTGCTCCTGATATTGCTATTTTGCGCCATGCCTTGTTTCATGATACTACTTTCAGCTTTAGGCGCTATTGTTGCTAAAGGTTAAATCTGAACCGTACTAAGGGCCCCGTCCTCGGAGGCATCTTTGCCTCGCGCCTTGCTGCACACTTTAACATACCTATCAGGCATTATGAGAAAGAGGAAAAGTTGTTGCCTCCTATTCTCTAGGTTATAAGAGTATGGTAGCACATGAGTTTATTGTTAAGGATAAAATAAGACACTCAAATATAAATTGATATTTAACAAAAAATTTGTGAGTTTATTACCTTGCCTGCGCCCTCTTTTTAACATATTTTCAGGCATATACCTTGTTTCTGCTCGGAGGATATTCATGCCTACCGGAGCCAGATGTCAGCTGCAGAGCCAGGAGCCACCATCTGACCCTCACCGTCAGTCCATTTACCAGTGGAATCCGGAGGAGATCGCCAGCCAGTGGCAATCTGAGGACCCTTCTCAGTACGACCCCAACTATACTTTGATCCATGGGCATAGACCAACTTAGGCCAAAAGCCTAAGCTTGGGGGAGTACGTATTCTCACCGACATTACATTCATGTTCACACACTCATGCCAGTTGTCGGTGCTCATACTTTTTCATTGTATCATCCATGCTAGTTTATTTTTAAGCTTTCTTCTTGTGTGTTTGAAAAACCTTAAGAAAAACCAAAAAATAGTTGTAGCTTTTAGTTAGTTTACTTTTCCATGCCTGTAGTAGTAGTAATTAAAAAGAAAACCCAAAAAGATTTCTCGTTCTTCTTTTGCTTGTTGGGAGCTTTCCCGTGTAAATAGTTTTTCTTTTCTTGTTCTTTGGGGGTCGAGAGGAGAAGACCATAATGAAAATGTTGAGTGGCTCTCATATGCATTATTGTTGATCTAACAAAGAGCCCATATTACCTTGTCTTCTCTCTTGAATTGAATGCTTGCAGATTCCAGCTTAGTCCAATGCACGTGCACTATTATTATTATCCACACTATTCGGTCGTGCAAGTGAAAGGCAATAATGATGATTATATGATGAGACTTATTGAGATGAGAAAAGCTGGTATGAACTCGACCTCTCTTGTTTTTGTAAATATGATTAGTTCATCGTTCCTGATTCAGCCTATTATGAAAGAAACATGTTTGCAATGACAATTAGAGATTGTAGTTGCTTATGCCATGCTTAATTAGCTAGGAGTTATAATGGTTTACCTTGCGTGCCAACATGCTATTAAAATGGTTGTGATGTGGTATGATAGGGTGGTATCCTCCTTTTGAACGATTCGAGTGGCTTGACTTGGCACATGTTCACGCATGTAGTTGAAACAAAATCAACATAGCCTCTACGATATTTATGTTCATGGTGCATTATATCCTACTCATGCTTGCATTCGTGTTGATTAATTTTAATGCATGTTCATGACTGTTGTCGCTCTCTAGCTGGTCGCTTCCCAGTCTTTCTAGCCTTCACTTGTACTAAGCGGGAATACTGCTTGTGCATCCAATTCCATAAACCCCAAAGTTATTCCATATGAGTCCACCATACCTTCCTATATACGGTATCTACCTGTTCCAAGTAAATTTGTATGTGCCAAACTCTAAACCTTCAAATAAACATTTGTTTTGTATGCTCGAATAGCTCATGTATCAACTAGGGTTGTCTGTATCCTCCATGCTAGGCGGGTTATTCTCAAGAGGAGTGGACTCCGCTCCTCATTCATGAGAAAATGGCTGGTCACCGGGATGCCCAGTCCCATGCTCAAATCAAATCAAAATAATTGCAAACAAAACTCCCCCAGGATTGTTGTTAGTTGGAGGCACCCGTTGTTTCGGGCAAGCCATGGATTGATGCTTGTTGGTGGTGGGGGTATAAACTTTACCATTCTGCTTGGGAACCGCCTATAATGTGTGTAGCATGGAAGATATCGAGATCTCTCGGTTGTTATGTTGACAATGAAAGTATACCGCTCAAAATATTATTCATCTCTATTTCAAAACCGAGCTCTGGCACCTCTACAAATCCCTGCTTCCCTCTGCGAAGGGCCTATCTATTTACTTTTATGCTTGAGTCATCATCCTCTTATTAAAAAGCACCAGTTGGAGAGCACCGTGTCATTTGCATTCATTACTGTTAGTTTACATTGAGTATGACTTGACTGGATCTCTTTTACCATGAATTACAATGTCTAGTCAGTCCTTGGATCTTTAAAGGTGCTCTGCATTTATGTTTTGCGGTCTCAGAAAGGGCTAGCGAGATACCATCTTGTTATATCATATTATGATTGTTTTGAGAAAGTGTTGTCATCCGAGATTTATTATTATTGCTCGCTAGTTGATTATGCCATTGATATGAGTAAACATGAGACCTAAATGTTATTGTGAATATGGTTAGTTCATAATCTTTGCTGAAAACTTGAATGCTGGCTTTACATATTTACAACAACAAGAGCAAACAGAGTTTGTAAAAGTTTTTCTTTATCACTTTCAGTTTATCAACTGAATTGCTTGAGGACAAGCAAAGGTTTAAGCTTGGGGGAGTTGATACGTCTCTGTCGTATCTACTTTTCCAAACACTTTTGCCCTTGTTTTGGACTCTAACTTGCATGATTTGAATGGAACTAACCCGGACTTGACGCTGTTTTCAGCAGAATTGCCATGGTGTTATTTTTGTGCAGAAATAAAAGTTCTCGGAATGACCTGAAAATCAACGGAGATTATTTTTGGAATATATAAAAAATACTGGAAGAAGAATCCACGTCAGGGGGCCCACACCCTGTCCACGAGGGTGGGGGCGCGCCTACCCCCGGGCGCGCCCCTGCCTCGTGGGCCCCCTGACGCTCCACCGACCTCAACTCCAACTCCATATATTCGTGTTCGGGGAGAAAAAATACGGAGAAGGATTCATCACGTTTTACGATACGGAGCCGCCGCCAAGCCCTAAACTCTCTCGGGAGGGCTGATCTGGAGTCCGTTCGGGGCTCCGGAGAGGGGAATTTCGCCATCGTCATCATCAACCTTCCTCCATCACCAATTTCATGATGCTCACCGCCGTGCGTGAGTAATTCCATCGTAGGCTTGCTGGACGGTGATGGGTTGGATGAGATTTATCATGTAATCGAGTTAGTTTTGTTAGGGTTTGATCCCTAGTATCCACTATGTTCTGAGATTGATGTTGCTATGACTTTGCTATGCTTAATGCTTGTCACTAGGGCCCGAGTGCCATGATTTCATATCTGAACCTATTATGTTTTCATGAATATATGTGAGTTCTTGATCCTATCTTGCAAGTCTATAGTCACCTATTAGGTGTTATGATCCGTTAACCCCGAAGTGACAATAATCGGGACTTACCGGTGATGACCGTAGTTTGAGGAGTTCATGTATTCACTATGTGTTAATGCTTTCCGGTTACTCTATTAAAAGGAGGCCTTAATATCCCTTAGTTTCCAATAGGACCCCGCTGCCACGGGAGGGTAGGACAAAAGATGTCATGCAAGTTCTTTTCCATAAGCACGTATGACTATATTCGGAATACATGCCTACATTACATTGATGAACTGGAGCTAGTTCTGTGTCACCCTATGTTATAACTGTTGCATGATCGATCGCATCCGACATAATTCTCCATCACCGATCCAATGCCTACGAGCTTTTCATATATTGTTCTTCGCTTATTTACTTTTCCGTTGCTACTTGTTACAATCACTATAAAACCACAAAAATATTACTTTTGCTACCGTTACCATATTATCATATTACTTTGCTACTAAATACCTTTGCTGCAGATATTAAGTTTCCAGGTGTGGTTGAATTGACAACTCAGCTGCTAATACTTGAGAATATTCTTTGGCTCCCCTTGTGTCGAATCAATAAATATTGTTGAATACCCTATACTGTGGTTATCAACCCGGAGGTCTACAAAGAACTACTCACGCATCATCAGAGAGGCACCAATGGAGGTGTGAACCCCTATCCGAGATGGTGTCTAGATTGGATCTGGTGGTTCTGGACTCTGCGGCGGCTGGATGAATATTTCGTCGACTCCCTAGGGTTTCTGGAATATTGGGGTATTTATAGAGAAAGAGGCGGTCCGGGGGCACCCGAGGTGGGCACTAAGGAAATATGCCCTAAGAGGCAATAATAATTGTTATTTATATTTCCTTATATCATGATAAATGTTTATTATTCATGCTAGAATTGTATTAACCGGAAACTTAGTACATGTGTGAATACATAGACAAACAGAGTGTCACTAGTATGCCTCTACTTGACTAGCTCGTTGATCAAAGATGGTTAAGTTTCCTAGCCATGGACAAAGAGTTGTCATTTGATAACGGGATCACATCATTAGAGAATGATGTGATTGACTTGACCCATCCATTAGCTTAGCACGATGATCGTTTAGTTTACTGCTATTGCTTTCTCCATAACTTATACATGTTCCTATGACTATGAGATTATGCAACTCCCGAATACCGGAGGAACACTTAGTGTGCTATCAAACGTCACAACGTAACTGGGTGACTATAAAGATGCTCTACAGGTGTCTCCGATGGTGTTTGTTGAGTTGGCATAGATCAAGATTAGGATTTGTCACTCCGTGTATCGAGAGGTATCTCTGGGCCCTCTCGGTAATGCACATCACTATAAGCCTTGCAAGCAATGTAACTAATGAGTTAGTTACAGGATGTAGCATTACGAACGAGTAAAGAGACTTGCCGGTAACGAGATTGAACTAGGTATGATGATACCACGATCGAATCTCGAGCAAGTAACATACCGATGACAAAGGTGTTGGAAATATGCCCTAGAGGCAATAATAAAAGGATTATTATTATATTTCCTTGTTCATGATAATTGTCTTTTATCCATGCTATAATTGTGTTATCCGGAAATCGTAATACATGTGTGAATACATAGACACCAATATGTCCCTAGTAAGCCTCTAGTTGACTAGCTCGTTGATTAACTGATAGTCATGGTTTCCTGACTATGGGCATTGGATGTCGTTGATAACGAGATCACATCATTGGGAGAATGATGTGATGGACAAGACACAATCCTAAGCATAGCACAAGATCGTGTAGTTCGTTTTGCTAGAGCTTTTTCCAATGTCAAGTATCTTTTCCTTAGACCATGAGATCGTGTAACTCCCGGACACCGTAGGGGTGCTTTGGGTGTACCAAACGTCACAACGTAACTGGGTGACTATAAAGGTATACTACGGGTATCTCCGAAAGTGTCTGTTGGGTTGACACGGATCGAGACTGGGATTTGTCACTCCGTATGACGGAGAGGTATCTCTGGGCCCACTCGGTAATGCATCATCATAATGAGCTCAAAGTGACCAAGTGTCTGGTCACGGGATCATGCATTACGGTACGAGTAAAGTGACTTGCCGGTAACGAGATTGAACGAGGTTATGGGATACCGACGATCGAATCTCGGGCAAGTAACGTACCGATTGACAAAGGGAATGTAACGGTTGCGTGAATCCTCGACATCGTGGTCATCGATGAGATCATCGAGAGCATGTGGGAGCCAACATGGGTATCCAGATCCCGCTGTTGGTTATTGGACCGGGGAGCCATCTCGGTTATGTCTACATGTCTCCCGAACCCGTTAGGGGCTACACACTTAAGGTTCA
Source organism: Triticum urartu (assembly GCF_003073215.2). Lineage (NCBI taxonomy): Eukaryota > Viridiplantae > Streptophyta > Magnoliopsida > Poales > Poaceae > Triticum > Triticum urartu. Next base: position 320,054,968 of record NC_053027.1, on the reverse strand, counting down.
GTGACGCTATAGGGTTGTAGATATGTATATGCAGTTAACCCGAAAGTTGTTCGGAGTCCCGGATGAGATCCCAGACCATCACGAGGAGTTCCGGATGGTTCGGAGGTAAGAATTATATATAGGAAGTGCTATTTCGGCCATCGGGACAAGTTTCGGTCACCGTATTTGTACCGGGACCACCCGGAAGGGTCCCGGGGTCCACCGGGTGGGGCACCTATCCCGAGGGCCCCATGGGCTGAAGTGGAGGGGAACCAGCCCCTAGTGGGCTGGTTGCACCCCCCTTGGGCCTTCCCCCTGCGCCTAGGGTTGGGAACCCTAGGTGTGGGGGGCGCCCCACTTGCCTTGGGGGGCACTCCACCCCCTTGGCCGCCGCCCCCTTGGGAGATTGGATCTCCTAAGGGCCGGCGCCCCCCCTAGGGGAGCCTATATAAAGGGGGGAGGGAGGGGCAGCCGCACCCTTGAGTCTTGGCGCCTCCCTCTCCCCTGCTACACCTCTCCCTCTCGCAGTAGAACGGCAAAGCCCTGCTGCGGTGACCCCTACATCCATCACCACACCGTCGTGCTGCTGGATCTTCATCAACCTCTCCTCCCCCTTGCTGGATCAAGAAGGAGGAGACGTCACGCTGACCGTACGTGTGTTTGACGCGGAGTGCCGTCCGTTCGGCGCCTAGGATCTCCGGTGATTTGGATCACGTCGAGTACGACTTCCTTCATCCCCGTTCTTGAACGCTTCCGCTCGCGATCTACAAGGTATGTAGATGCATCCGATCACTCGTTGCTAGATGAACTCATAGATGGATCTTTGGTGAAACCGTAGGGAAAATTTTTGTTTTTGCGGACGTTCCCCACAAAAGGTAACAACGTATGTTGTTATGCTGTTTGACCGATAAAGATCTTTGTAGAATATGTAGGAACCAATATGAGCATCCAGGTTCCGCTATTGGTTATTGACCGGAGATGAGTCTCGGTCATATCTACATAGTTCTTGAACCCATAGGGTCCGCACGCTTAACGTTCGGTGACAATCGATATTATGAGTTTATGTGTTTTGATGTACCTAAGGTTGTTCGGAGTCCCAAATGTGATCACGGGCATGACGAGGAGTCTTGAAATGGTCGAGACGTAAAGATCGATATATTGGATGACTATGTTTGGACATCGGAATGGTTCGGCTGAGTTCGGGCATTTACCGAAGTACCGGGAGGTTACCGAACCCCCGGGAAGTATATGGGCCTTATTGGGCCATAGTGGGAGAGAGGAGAAGGGAGCCTAGGAGGGGCGCCCCCAAGCCCAATCCGAATTGGGTGGGGGCCGGCCCCCCTTTCCTTCCTCCTTCCTCCCCTTCCTTCCTCTCCTACTCCAATTAGGGAAGGGGGGATCCTACTCCCGGTGGGAGTAGGACTCCTTCAGGGCGCGCCATAGAGGGCCGGCCCTCCCCCCTCCTCCACTCCTTTATATGCGGGGGAGGGGGCACCCCATAGACACACAAGTTCACAATTGTCTTAGCCGTGTGCGGTGCCCCCCTCCACCATAATCCACCTCGTTCATTCCGTTGCAGTGCTTAGGCGAAGCCCTATTCCGATAGCTTCATCATCACCGTCATCACGCCGTCATGCTGACGAAACTCTCCCTCAACACTCAGTAGGATCACCATGATCGTGGGACGTCATCGAGCTGAACGTGTGCAGGTCGCGGAAGTGTCGTACCTTCGGTGCTAGGATCGGTCGGATCGTAAAGACGTTCGACTACATCAACCGCGTTGTCATACACTACAAGAAATATGGCCAATTATGACTCCCCATTTTGGTCGTTGATTCGTCATTGCTTTCATTTATTGACATTTTTTTGACCAAATTCGGAAGATCAACAGTTGGCCATCAAGAGTAAACAAACATGACCTTTTCTGGAATTTTGGTCAGGAGCCCTTGACCAAAATTTTGGTCGCTAAACCTTTGACCAAAATTATGGTCATTACTAACGAGCCTAGACCACGTAGGATCTGACATGCCCGAGCCAACATGGCACATGCGATGACGTGGATGCCATGTAGGATCGGTCCAAATCAGCTGTTTTAATGGGCTGAGCCCAATAATTCAGCCCACTTCTAAATTTACTTTTTGGCCACAAGCATGGGCCAAGCCCAACATATCAGTTCTTGGGCTGAGGCGTGCAACCCATTTATTTAATCAATTATTAATTGGGCCAGCCCATTTATCTACCAAACAAAAAAACTTTGTTGGGCCTTGAAACGGTACAGCCCACTCACACAATTTATTATTTTCAATACAACCCTTATTGAAGGGTGACCAACAACAGCCAACAGTATCTCAAAAAGAAAAATACATTGCACAATTTTCCAGTCAACCAACAAATGAGAATATAATGATAATAATAATGTAATTCTCCAGGATTCATTAAGTTAGACCCAGTAGTATCATTACACCACATGTTCATAAGATGGCACCAACCAAAACAACACAACCAGTGAGGGAGAAATGTGTTGGAGGGACATTCTTTAGTGAGAAAAGGTCAGCAACAACAGCTAACATCACTCTTTTGTTCTCCACCTTTTGGTACCTCTTGTTCCATAGAACTTTTCATGTTATCCTGACATTTAAAGAAAGATGTACACATGAGCAGAGTACTATGTCCATCAATATATTGCAGTTGGTTCTGAATGACTAGGAAACTTTATAAGCAAACTATTCAAGAATCAATGTCCTAGTAGCAGAATTTAAGAAGCTAACATCATGGTACATACACTTTGGTATTTGAAAAAACTTAGCACTTTTGTGGAACAAACACGTTCAACGCCATACACCCCAGGGTTGAGCTGTTTGTGTTCAACGCGAGAGTGGATGGTGCTGAACTGCGCTACCTTCGTCATTGTCATTTTTGCCTGCCTCAAGCCATCCACCACATGTGATTTTACCAGTAGCACAAGGTGAACTAGCAGAGTAGGCATCAGTGGTTGCCATCTTGGAGCAGAAGCTTGCAAATAAGTTAAACATGTACGTGCATGAATAAAGAAAAGAGAAAAAAATAGAGTAAAGGATGAACGCTGCTACTGGGTATGGAAGAATCTTTCTAGGCCAAGCACTGCAGCTCGTTATATAACAAGCCAACACTCACTTTTGTAATTCACCCATGGGTCAAAGAAAGGAGGCCACGGTTCAACACCATATATGTTGGCATTGAGCTCTAACAACTCAACGCCAGCTGTTGAGCCTATCATGTGTGTTTGCTCCATAAAAATAATAAATGATGATGCATCACTAATATGTCATGTTTACAACTCCTCAATTAAATGACCATCTCTCCTTTAGAGGTGAAAAGTGCCAGAACTGGCCCTTGTTTGTTTTCAGGGGCTAAATATGGCAAGTAATTTTGATTGGGGGTAGTATGCGTACATACAATATTTTTGGTGTTCCTGTTGGTATGCAACTTTTTTTTGGTTGTTGTTAAATTCAGGACTATGTGTTATTTCTGCTCAGATGTGATTCATTTTCAAGAATCACCGCAAGAGTTTGTTGGTAGATACACTAGTTTAAACATGTATGTGTGTGATCACTTGCAAGACTGCAACCAAGGTACACATCCAAGAATCTGTAACATTAGTAAATAGGGATATCCCCTTCCTCTCCTTGATAAGCCTAAATCACAAGTGTTATGCTGCTAATCTTATGTAGCTTCGTTTCTGAATTTATATTGTTTGTGTGATTGTTTGAGACTGCAAAAAGCTTAAGCTTATATCTACTGGTGAGTTTGAAGATGTAACTAGTTTTCCATTTCATGCAGGTGTGTCTTACAATTTCGAAAAGACTGATAATGGTATTTTCCGGTTAAAGCTCACTGCAAATGCAAAAAAAATAATAGCTGATTTGAGAAGGCCTCTTGAGATTTTGATGAAAGGCAACACTATAAACCACCCTGACCTGACAATAAGTGCAGTTCAGCTACTTTTGGCCCATGATGGTGTACTAATACAACTTGTCATTTTGAAAGAAAGATTGGAAAATCTATACTGCACTCGACGCACACCCGCGTCCCGGGCGGCAGCTGCCGCGCGAGGCTAGCTACAGTGCGGTGCTCTATTTGCTCAATACAAATTGCTACATGGGATGGACAACACATGCTTTTGTAAATATCTCTAGAGTAGAATGTTGACAAAATAATAATCCAGTCTACATGCTACTAATTAAGTAGTAGTTATTTGAATAGTTTGTAGCAGGCAAGTAGAACAAATCAAGCTTGGCAATTACAATTTTTTTGGCAGGTTACTATTAGCTATATGAAATAAGCATGGCATCAAGTTCACTAAACAAGTAAGCATGCAAAACAAAACCAAGTTTGCACATCCAAAGTGTGTCACGTACTAGAGATGCCTCTGACCGAGAAGTGCAAATCAGAATCACGTATGAAAAGACACTTCCATCAGCACGTTTGCTATTCAAAAAAACATCACGTTTGTTGTACTGACACACAATCAGTTTCCAATTATATCTCAAAACCAATCAACACAAGCTAGCCACGCTACACATCCCAGCTAATTGCAACTTGGCGTTGTAAGCAATAATCGGCAAGCCTTTGCTCTGCCTCAGGCCTCGGTCGACAGAACAGTAAACGTTTTAGTAGCTTTTGACCAACCAAGACGTACTACACAGAACAAAACAAGGAAGGAGATACTGTAGAAAGCAAAGCTGCCTTGCGGTTTTAAACAAATTGCCATCGCCTCAAGACAAGAACGCGTGGACATGACTACTACTGCATACACGATAAACCCAGTCAAAAGGAAGCAGGCAAATATACTCGAACGACAGTAGATAACTCGAGCAACAGAGACCGCAAGACCTCTGCATCTGCGTACGGCGCTAGATCCATCTTAACTCGCGGGAACAAGCACATATCTAAAATCGATGAAGCCGGGATATACCTCGGGTGCCGAGCGGAGCGTCACCATGGGGGTGCTGCTGGAGTCGATCGAGCCCGACAGCGAACAGAGACGGCGGGAGGACACGTTGACGGAGACGGAGCTCTGTCCGCGAAGCAGACGATGCAGGGGAGGCCATGGCGAGGAGGCAAATGGCGGCGGCGCTTGGACTTGGGCGAGGCTTCGGCTTGGCGGCGCAGGAACGGCGAGGAGGGACTTGGCATCAGGGCGGCGCGCTACAAGGTCCATGGCGGCGGAGTGCACTGTTTGAGACAGAGAGAGAAATCGAGATGTGTGAGAGAGAAAAAGGAGGAAGAAAGAGAGGACGGGAAGAAGAGAACAGAGAAGAAGGGTGGCACTCATCTGCTGGCTCCGGCAAGCTGTGGCTGGTGGTCGCCGGCGCCGGCGTGCAAAACCACAGGAGGAGCTCCTCTCGTGGGGCTCGGGTGCGGGGAATCGTGGGAGGAGGCTGCGAGGACGGGCGCGCTCGGGCGCTCGCTCGATCTCCTAGGGCGTAGAGGTGGCTGGGAGATGCGGGGAGGGGAGGGAGGGACGAGGTCGGCGGCGGTGTGTGAGGAGGACGGCGAGGTCGGCGGTGTGTGGGAGAGGACTGGACCGGGAGGGGGCGGGTACGGGGAGGAGGTGGTGGTGGCGGGGGGGAGATTGGGAGCAGGGAGGAGGGGTGCGATGGGGATCTAGGGTTTGGGCTGTGGGGATGGGGGGCTATCTCTTTTTCTATTTTTTCTGTGGATAGATGGATGGATGTGGGATGGAGATATGGATGGATGGATGGGCGCTATGTCATCGATCCGTGGAAGAGTTTTTATTGGTTCAAAAAATTAGTGATTTAAAATAGTTTTCAAATACTATAAATAGAGGGATTTTGTGAAGTAGCTATCAAAACTATTTTGCAAAAGGGCATCACACAAATTTTCACTCAAGTTAGACCACATTTTATGGATGAGCACCAATTTATATGCATTTCTGATCTTTTTATCTAATTTTAATCATTTTTTGAGTGCCCAAAAAGAGTTTTTTGTGAAGAACCTATCATATATTTGTTGCAAAATTGGACAAAATAATTTTTATAAAGTATTAGGCCATATTTAATCTAAAATTGACCAAATGGTTGGGTGTCAAGAGTTTGGATGCACCTCTCGTGGAAAAGACAAATTTCCGCCGATTCCGTTGGAAGTGAGTCAAATTTAAACTGCAGTTGTCTCATAGTTTGTTCTTTATTTTTTCCAAAAATCATTTCTAGTTACATAAATATCTGTTTAATCATAGAAACATCAAAAGTTTTTCAAGATTCAACCACTAGCTATGAACGGTCATGCCCGTCGTTTTGACCACATTTTGAAACGGGCATGAAAAATTCAAAAAAAATAAAAAAATTGGAAAACCTTCGCATTTGTGTCATTACGTGTGACCAAGTTATCAGGAAAAATAATAAACTTGTAGTACGGTAATTATTTTAAAAAAGTGTTCTCAGAAATGAGCTATCATGTGTGGAGATTCATGGCTTTCAAGCCAAATGATTAATCTTATGGTCACATTCATGGCATAGTTTGTTCAAATGATATCATATCATGCACAAGGGTGCATATTGGAATGGCAAACAATGTTGCCTAAGGAAGTTTTCATTTTCTTTGGATAAAAATTCATTTTCCATTTTTTCGAGTGTCCAAAATGAGTTTTTTTTGTGAAGGACCTACTATATATTTTTTGCAAAATTCGACCAAATCAATTTTATAAAATGCCAGGCCATATTTAATGCACAATAGACAAGATTGTTGGGTGTCAAAAGTTTTGATCCACCTCTGATGAAAAAGACAAATTTCCGTCGGTTCAATAGGAAGCAGGTCAAATTTGAAATGCAGCTGCCTCATAGTTTGCTCTTTTATTTTTCCAAAAATTATTTCTAGGTACATAAGTATCTATTTAAGTATAAATACATGGTTTGGTGGCGATACGTTGAGGTTTGGACGGTGGCCCAGGGCCCCAACTCCAAAGCACGTAAACTCGCATGCCCGCCGCATGGTCACTGCGTGACCGTGGCGTTGCCATGCGTTCTGGGCGGCCTAGGCATGTCTAGTGGTTTTGGCACTCCCTAGGTAGTTGCTATAAAGAAAATGACAACAGATGAATCTCACGAGGAGACCGAACTATGCTCAAATATGAATTAGCAGCCAAGTGTTTGATTAGCGGTACGGAAAATGCACATGGCCAATGGGCATGAGTTTTGGCTGAGGATTATCATATACTAGGGAGACTGGCTTGGCAAATTTTCAGCTCAAAAGGAGGAGCCTAGATGGTACTTGCTTTGCAAAGTACCACATTAGACAGAAATATGAATGTTGAAGATAGGCTCAAAATAATAAATGGATTGAGCTGAAATTTGATGGAGGATGGTTATTTGAGCATAGGAAAGCACTGTAGAAAATTGATACCATTTGAACATGTCAAAGTGGTACTTCCTTCACAATGCTCTTCTCTAGACAGAAACTTGGGAAAATTAGTGAGAGAAATTGGATAAATGAAATGAGCTCAAATTTGGTGTAGCTAAGTTACATAGGTATGGTCATGCCCTGGTAAATTTTCAGATCATTTGGGTAAGCCTAGCTAGTACTTACTTCACAAAGCTTCTCTCTAGATAGAAACTTTGAAAATTTTATGAGGAAGATTTATTGGGAAAATGGAGCTGAATTTTGTCATGAGGCAACGATTTGGTTAGGAAAGAGTGCCCAAAAATTTTAAGGGCAATCAAGAATATATAAATAGCACTTCCTACACAAAGTGTTGTTTTGAACAAAATAAAAAAATGAATATTTTTGAATTATTTTTGAACTAGGCAAGGAAGGTTTTTTTACATATTTGATGAATATATGACCCAAATAATTTATGAGATTTTTTTGGGAATTTTTGGAATGACAAAAATATAGGTTGCTTCACAATCTAGGGCAAAAATTGACACATGGACATGACACATAGGCAAAACTGATGAGGGAAAATGGTTATATTAAATGAGCTAAAATTTTGTGGAGGGAAAATGGTTTTATAAATTTCATGCCATTTGGATATATACAAATAGTACTTCCTTCACAATGTTCTCCACTGAACAGAAAATTGGTAAACATATTGAGGGAAAATGGTTATATTAAATGAGCTAAAATTTTGTGGAGGGAGGTTCTATGGGTAGGGTCATGTCCTGGTAATTTTCAGCAATTATAAAACAATATAAAATATAGTTACTTCACAAACTGAAAATATTACTAGAAGAAAAGATTGGATGGCGAGCTCCCATGGATCGTTGTGGAGAGCTATGATATGGGCATAAAGAAAATTTGTTTTTTAAGAAACTACCAAATATTTGTTGCAAAATATCACCACTCCATTTTTCAAAAATATTTTCAAATGCCTGCTTTAACATTTTCTAAATATATGATTTACTTTATTCATAGACATTGTATATTTTTTGTATACATTTTTCGCATACATGAGAAACATTTTCAAATGCTTGCTTTAACATTTTTAAATACATGATTGACTTTACTCACAGACATTGTATATTTTCTGTATACATTTTTTCAAATGCTTGCTTTAACATTTTCTAAATACATGATTGACTTTATTAACAGACATTGTATATTTTTCGTATACATTTTTCCTATACATGAGAAACATTTTCTTTATATACAATTAGCATTTTCAAGTGCTTCGTTAACACTTTTTCAACACATAGTCAACATTTTTATATACAAAATTTAAACATTTTTTAAATACAAAATTAATATTTTTGATACATGGTTAACAATTTTTTATTTACACATATTAACATTTTCATATGCTTTATTCACATTTTTAAATACTTGTTTACCTTTTTTTCAAATGCTTGATTAACATTTTAAACACATTATCAACTTTTTCCACACACATTGTATATTTTTTATACATGATATACATTTTTCTTTATACACATGTAACATTTTCAAATGCTTGGTTACATTTTTTTTCAAATGTTTTATGTGAAGTTCTTTGTAATATATATTTTTAGAATATATTTGGAAGTATAAACAAAAGTAAAAAAATGAACCAACGAAAATCAGACAAAAACCGAGCCGCGGCCCTGGAGTTGGCCCACTCGGCGCACGTAAAATGTTAAAAGAAAAAAAGGTACCCTCGTCCCACCGAGGCCCAAGCCCACTCAGCACTGCTCTTAAATACTTGTCGGCCGCAGTTGTATCAGTAGCATAGTTTGGGCATGGTGGTTTGGCTCTGTACAGGAGAGTGAAGGGTCGCGAGTTCGATTCTCACGATGCCCCCCTTTTTGCTGATTTATTCGCCCATTTGAGGGTGTGGCCCGCTTGTTAACACAGTCTACAAGACAGGTTTGTGGTACAAGTCCCACATGTCATTGGTACCATGTTAGTTGGTCCCGCATGTAAATGGTAGACCCCACAAGTCAGTTTAGTCAATACTTGAGCAGTCAAACCAACCATGCAATTGACACATAAGTTAAAATGACACGACACATAGGCAAAATTGATGATGTGGACGTCTAGTCATATAATTTTATTCATGTTACAACATTATGACCTTTTAGATTTGTCGTAATCAGCTAGAAATAAGGCTGTTGATCACTGTTGTTTGCTTCATGACCTTTTCGTGTAAGATAATTATGACTTTGTTGACTAAAATGGTCGTTATTGTTTAGTTTTTGGACCCTCCTAAATAGGCTACGACCAATTGGTTCGAAATGGTCATAGATTTATGACCATATCTTTCACGGTCACTAGAGAAGGTCATAATTTAGCATATTTCTTGTAGTGATAACGCTTCCGCTACGGTCTATGAGAGGTACGTGGACAACACTCTCTCCCTCTCGTTGCTATGCATCACCATGATAGATCTTGCGTGTGCGTAGGAATTTTTTTGAAATTACTGCGTTCCCCAACAGTGGCATCCAAGCCAGGTCTATGCGTAGATGTTATATGCACGAGTAGAACACAAAGGAGTTGTGGGCGTGGGTATATACATATTGCTTGTCGTCACTAGTTGATTCTTGATTCGGCGGTATTGTTGGATGAAGCGGCTCAGACCGACATTACGCGTACGCTTACGCGAGACTGGTTCTACCGACGTGCTTCGCACACAGGTGGCTGGTGGGTGTCAGTTTCTCCAACTT